>NW_028270152.1:92239708-92539708 GCF_037043375.1 Chiloscyllium plagiosum
CGTTGCGGTGTTACTGTGTGGGTGTAGGCAGGGGTAATGTGATGGTGCTGCCTCCTGGAGGATGCACTCAGCGTCCCTCATCATCCTGCAGTAACATCAACCGGGGTTCAGCAACTAGAGAGAGAACCCATTTCCAGGATATGGGCATCACTGGCTCAGCCAGCATTTATACCCGATCTCTAGTTACCCTTGAGAAGATGGTAGTGAGCTGCTGTCTTGAACCATTCACAGTCCATTTGGTGCAGAGAGACTGACAATGCTGGGAGGGAGAGTGTTCAGGATTTTGGTCGAGTGAGTCTCTATCTTTGGTTCTTCAAACGCTGGTTAACTTAATCACGATCTGCACATAATTTTGAGATTTCAGTCTGCAGATCTTCACCATCTAGCACCCTGTATAACGGAATATGTACAGATTAGAAATTCAGAACAGACAATTCTAATTTCTCTGGAATATTTTTCCCCTTTCTTCCCCCAAAGCTGTAACCCTGCAGCCCACTTACTCTCTCCCTCCATTCTGACTCTGCTACCCCTAATGTACACCCTCCCCATTCTCATGGAGTTGCTGATAAAAAGATCCATGCCACCACTTCCCGTCCCTGGTTAGACTCTGCACCCTTTCGGGTTCACTTCCTTTCCCTTCAGTTGCTGCAAGTCAGTAATGTAACATAAGAATGAGACAAAAGGAAACAGACAGGGAGGTGGCAGATCCTGGACAGAACAGGAACCTTCAGTCTGGGAGAAGGTGTCAGATCCTTCCTTGTTTCCCATAGGTCGATTCTCAGCATTACAACAAGTTGGGGATGGAACTTGGTTCCACGTGGGTGTGATGGCACATTGACCCCTCCCCCCACCGATCAATACTATAAGTAGATGCGTCCCTTCTCCAGCCAATCAGTGTGAAATACTTTCCGCTAGTTACCCAAAACACATGCTCCAAAACACGCCCACATTCCGTACATGTACAGTGCCGGGTTTCCCCACACATGTGTGGTCCCTGCCTCAGGGATTGTGGGAGTTGTTGTCCCCATGAAGCCTCTGCAAAGTGAATGAAAATTGTGGGCTGGAGGGTGTTGGATCCCCATTCAGACACACAGAACATGTGGGCTGCCACTGGGTTTTACTGAGACATCTGCTTATACAACCCGAGTTCTGACATAAGGAATATACATTCAGCCAATTGCGGGGTGGGGAGGTTAATAAGGGGCAGCAAATTTTAAGAGAGGTGGCTCAGTGGCTAGCACTGCTGCCTCACAGCGTCAGAGAGCCGGATTTGATTCCAGACTTCGGCGACTGTATGGAGTTTACACATTCTCCCTATGCCTGCGTGGGTTTCCTCTGGGTGCTCCGGTTTCTTTCCACAGTCCAAAGATGTGCAGGTTTGATGGATTGGCCATGCTAAATTGCCCGCAGGGTCCACACATGTGCCAGTTAGACAATTAACAACAGGAAATGCAGGGTTACAGGGAATGGATGGGTCTGAATGGGATGCTCACTATAGGGTTGGTGTGGACTCGATGGGTGAACACCCTGTTTCTGCACTGTAGGGACTCTATTCTATTCTCATGAAGAAGAATGTACCTATCTCAATGTGTTCTGAATCTGTGGAATTCCCTATTCAAAATGCAGTGGATGCCAGGGCAATGAGCAAACTTAATGAAAAGATACAGATGTTTCATTTGCAATGAGTTGAAGGGTGAGAGAGCGCAGGCGGGAAAATCCAGCTGAGAGCGAGGGGAGCTCAATCATCATTGTAATAAATGGTGGAGCTGGTTCGAAGGGCTGCATTGCCTCTCCTGTGCCCAGTGCTTATCTTCTTACGGTAATAACTGGAAAGCCGAATCCAAAAATCACCACCTTCAGAAAATGTAGGATACTCAGGTGGATTAGCGTTCCAAACTTAGATAGTGAGGAAGAGAGTAGGAGATAATGATTTTGCAATTTCACACTGAGGGGACACAGTGATTTATGGTGTTCGACTGTGTAGGACATTCACAGCGTCCAGAATACTCTGTTGGGAATATCTATCCTGTACTTTACTACAAAGCCAAGGTCTTTGACAATAAAACCCAAAACACCGCCTCCCCACGTAATCTGATAAAAGACTTGAGAAGTCTGGTTGAATTTAGAACACAAATGGAAAGCGGGAAGATTAAATCCAATCCCAAGATCCTGTGCTTAAACAAAGGAGACTACAATAGGATGAGGCAGGAGTTGGCTAATGCAGACTGGAAGCAAAGACTTTAGGGTGGGACAGTTGATGGACAGTGGAGGAATATCAAAGCAATTTTTCAAAGTGCTCAGTAAAAACATATGTCAGTGAAAAGGGAGGACTGTAGGAAAAGGAGTAATCTGCCATGGGTGGCTAAGGAAATAATGGAGTCTATCAAATTGAAATTGAAGGCATACAAATTGGTAAAGACCAAGGAGAAACTGGGAGATTAGAAAAACTTCAAAGATTAACAGAAAGCTTCATGGGATTAGAGATAAAATGTAATGAGTAGCTATCTCCAGGGACAGAATAGCAGTTTACACTGCTGGAGGGGAACCTATTGTGTGGGGAACATATGGCCTCTGTAATTGTTGAAGAACTTAACTGTTACCATAGAGATAATCCTGATCAAGTTAAAAATCACAGCACACTCCAAACACTTGTATTTCCAAATACAAGTTGGACTATAACCTGGTGTTGTGTGGTTTTTAACTTTGTCCATCCCACCCCAACCCCGGCTCCTCCACATCAGAATCCTGGCAGACAGCCCCCTGAAACTGAAGCGCCTGACAGGCACTTGAGGGAGCCAAAGGGGCGTGGGGGGAGGGGTGCGTGGTTTAACCACAAAGTGCTGAACTGGACTAGACTTTCTAACTGCTGTTGCCATGGAGATAATCCTTAGAGATAGACTCTATTCAAAGTCACAAACCACAAAGGTAGAAAAATGGGAGGCGTACATCGGACAGGCGGGGAGTTACCTGATGCTGCCTGGAGGTGTTTTGCACGTAAAATATCCAGGTAACTACCATGTCTCATCAATAAAGACTCAAAGAAGACCTCTCAGAGTTCTGTGCCTAGTTATTCCTATCCAGCAGGGTTCAGGAATATGAGTACACAGCAGTCAGTCTTCACAGTGGAGGATACGAAGAACATGCCAATAATTGATAAGGAGACTGAGGAAGGTGAGGACCAAGATAACCATTATCATGAAAGAGTTAGAGCTGGGCAAGGTATTGGAGCTAAAGGTAGACAAGTCTCTTTGCCCTGATAGAATACATCCCAGGATACCAACAGAGTTAGGGGGAGAAATAGCAAATGCACTTAGTCATAGAATCCTACAGCAGAGACAGGCCCTTTGGCCCAAGCCGATCAGAATGTCCATCCATGCTAACCCCATTTCCCTACACTTGGCTCATCTGCTTCTGAAACTTTCCTATCCATGTATTTGTCTAAATGCCTTTTACATGTTGTTAACAGACCCGCCTCAACCACTTCCACTGGCAGCTCAGTCTGTACACATTCCACCCTCTGTGTAGAACAGTTGCCCCTCAGGTTCGCTTTTATTCTTTCTCCTCTTCCCTTAAACTGATACCCTCCAGTCCTTAGTTCCCTGGGAAAAAGACTGAGTGCATTCACCTTACCCATGCCTCTCATGATCTTATACACTTCTTTCATATATTCCCCCTCGGTTTCCTCTGCTCTAAACAAAAAAATCCTCGCTTGTCCAACCTCTCCCTATAACTCAGACCCCTGAGACCTGGCATCATTCTTGTAAATTTCTTCTGCACCTTTCCAGTTGAATAACTGAAACCTACACTGCATCCATCACATTTCCCATGTTTCCCCACGGTGCTGGAACCGACGTGACAACACCAATGGATTACGATCCATGATCGATAATTCACTCCATTACAACAATCCCATTTTCAAAGCTTTTTCCATGATGCAGGAATCCTTTTGTCTTCCTGGTTTCATGGTTAATTGTCCTCATACAAAATCAATCTGTGGCTTAACTGTTCCTGGGAAATGTGCCATGATTTTTTAGACTTTCAAAAACCAAATGAAATCTCTCTCTACAGTCATCACACTAACACGGACTTTGCTGTCTCAGTACTTTTTCCAGCCACACTGACATTTGAAATATTCGTTCACGGGCAGAATGCACACCTTTCGTTCCAGATGAAAAGGCCAATGATATCCAGATCGGCACGGATCCAGTAACTATCAAAATTGAACATGAAATTCAATTTGAATTTCTCAACTGCAAATCCCCCCTTTCAGTACTCTACAACAGAGAAAACAAAGTGCTGGAGATCCTCAGCAGGTCTGGCAGCATCTGAAATGGTGACAGATGTAGGAAACATTGCAGCCTGAAAGAAGTGTTTAGATGATTACACCAGGCACGTGCGCTTGATGACCAATATGGAGAAGATGGGGGCATTGTGTTCAACAGTTTTAGACCAGAGACTCTGACCCCATTTTATTCGGTGTTTCTCTGAGATTCCCTCTTTTCGGAAGCAGGCAGGAGTGGGAAGCAGTGGAGAATGTAAATGATGTGTGATCTTCCTAGTGAGAGGATTCGAGTACAGGAGCAGGGATCCCTTTCTGGAAGGGCCTTGGTGAGACCACACCTGGGGTACTGTGTGTACCTTTGTTCCCCTTTCCCAAGTAAAGTTATCCTGGTTATTGAGAGAGAGTAAAGGAGGGTCACCAGCCTGAGTCCTGGGATGTGTAGATAGTTAAGGGCTGCAGATGATGGAAGTCAGAGTTGATCTGGGGACGTGCAGCAGGTCAGGCAGCATCAGAGGGGCAGGAAAGTTGATGTTTTGGGTCAGGCCAGTTTGTCAGTCCGGATGAATAGTCCTGACCCGAAACATCAACTTTCCAGCCCCATCGTATTCATGCTGGTCATCAAGCGCCTATTTATTCTAGTCCCACTTTCTGGCACTCAGCGTGTAACCGATATTGTAGTGCTTGGTGTGATCATCTTAACACTTCTTCAAGGCTGCAATGTTTCCTGCATCTGTCACCATTTCAGATGCTGACAGACTTGCTTAGGATGTCCAGCAATTTATGTTCTTATTGTAGATTTCCACCATTTTGCTGAAGCACCGAGAGTCATAGACATGTATACAGCTCCATATTTTCTTCACTCACATTTCTGAGATGGCAGGACTGATGGCTGAAGAGGGACTCAATCCTCGTTTAATCCTCCTTTTCTTTGGCTTTCTGAGCTGCTGACTGCATCACTAATATTCTACCTCCCATTCCCTGACCTGAATCTGACCCATCTAAGCCGACACTTTAATTCCCATCCCCCAGCCAGACTAGTTACAAACTCACCAATAGAACTGGCAAAACCACCCACCAGATTTGTCTCAGCTCTGCCCAGGGGTAACCGGTCAGGCTGGTATAGGTCCCACCTAACCCAGAAACAGTCCCAGTGCCTGAAGAATCAAAACCCTTCTCTGGTACACCATTTCCCCAGCCACACATCCAGCTGATCTACCTTCTCATTCCTGCTCTCATTAGCACATGGCACTGAGAGTAAGTCTGACATTATTACATTTCAGGAGCTACATTTTAATGCATCTCTGCTCTCCCTATGTCCAGCTTTCAGGCCCTCATCCCTCTGTTTAGCGATGTCGTTGATATCTGTGTGTTGCACAACCACGGGCTGTTTACCCTCCAGCTCCAGAATGTCCTGCAGCGACTCCATGATATCATGGATCTTGGCACCAGGGAGATTACATACCATCCTGGATTCAAGTCTGTGGGCACAGAAGTGCCTGGCTGTACCCCTGATTTTTGAATCCCCTGTCACTATAGCCCTGCCACTCTCAGTCCTCTTGTTCTGATCAGCAGAGCTCTCTGTGGTGTCATGAAACTGGCTGTTGCTGAATTCCGGAGAAGCCACCCCACCCATTCCCACCCTTATAGAATCCCAAGCGGTATACAGTATCTGTATGAGAAGGGGATAACAACGGGGGACTCCTGTACTCGCTTCCTGAGCCTTTTACTAGATCTGATGTTCACCCATTCCCTTTCTGCCTGTGTACCCCTCACCTGCAGTGTGACTAACTCACTAAACGTGCTGTGCATAACATTCTCAGTATTGCAGATGCTCCACAGTAAGTCCACTCTCAGCTCCAGCTCTGAAAAGCAGTTTCCCAGTAGCTGCAGATGGGAACCCTTCCTGCACACATAGCCGTCTGGGACACTGGAAGCGGCCCTTATTACCCACATTGTGCAAGAGGAGCACACCACGGGTCTGAGGGCTCCTGGCACAATGTCTCTCTACATTCATCTAGTTACTCCCATTACGATATTTTAAATGAGTGAGCAACCTTCCTTCACTTCAAACATGTCCATTATAATAACAAAGAAACCATCTTTACTTAAGCTGATATGTCATACTTAAAAAACTTAAATACTCCACAGGTATCACTGACAAATTGGCTATTCCCATTAGGACTGTGAATTTCCGAAAGGCCTGAACTGAAACTGAGTTTCTGCTTCACCTTCTCCCTGTCTCACCTCACTATTTACACCCAACTCCAAAACAATCTCATTGAGCCAAGCAGCCCTCACAGTGCAGCCCTGTCATTTTCATTGTCTGCTCATACCTACACTGCCCCAGCCTCCTGTACTGTTCCAATGCATCTTAATGGGAGCTCAGGACCAGCACCTCATCTTTCAATTCAGCCCTTTGTAACCCCAGAGTCAAAATGGACTTCAGCAGTTTCTGAATGAACAGACAGTTGTCAGAATCTGGAACATTCCATCTGAAATGATGCTGGAATTTGAGTCCACAAGGAATTTCAATGAGAAATTTGCAGAGAATTGAAAGTAGGGAATTTACAGATTAACATTATAAAGTGGATGATTGAGACTAAATCTGACAGTTCCTGCAAAGAGACGAGGTGTAATTTGGATAAATCTGTGCTCTCTCTCAGGCCAATGCCTCCTCCCACAGCTGCAGGGCCAAGAATTGAACACATACCCAAAGGGTGACCCAACCATGGACTTGAACATCTTTCTGCTTTTGGCTTGACAAAAATATTGAAGATATTTTCCCACAGACAGAACAGACAAACCCTTCTCCTTCCACAGTTAAATGCCAATGATATTCAGATCCTGATGACTCCGCTGACTGTAGAAACCTGTTTGAGATCCCAGTCTCAATTATTCTCAATTAATATCCTATAAAATGAATTCACAAAACAAAGCTCACAGTCAGTGCAAGATGAATAGTGAAGGCAAACACTTCTCTTGGTATGTGTTTGATGTGTAAATGCTCCTCTTCAAATCACCCCGCCCCCACCCAGGACGGGGACACGTGCATGCTCCTTGCGGTACCTTACCCCAAATAAAGATGGCGGCCATAACCCAGGTCCTCTCACTGACTGAGGCCCAAGCCATCTTCCCCTTTGTTGCAAACGTGGGACCAAGAGTTTCTAATTCAGACTAACGACCTGCAGAGTGTAACTAAACCCTCCCAGTCTACATTGATACATTTCATCCGGTTTCTGCTGCCACTCTCCCCTTTCCGCCTCCTGCACACACCAAGGGTCATCATGGGTCCAGTGACCCTTCCTCAGAACCGATGACAGTTGGGAAAATTAGAATCCCTTCAGGAAACAGGCCCTTCTGCCCAACAATTCCACACCCACCCTCCGAAGTTAATCCCATCCAGACCCATTCCCCTATCCTATTACTGTCCAATTACCCAGACTAATGCACATCCCTGAACACTACAGGAAATTTAGCTGAGCTAATTCACTTGACCTACACATCTTTGGACTGCAGGAGATAGGGGTTAAAGAGTAACTAATAGGTGGGGACAGAGCCCAAAGAGACACAGGAACATTTGGAAAGACAAAGGACTGGGAAGTTGGAAAGCTGTTAATGGAGGAGACAGGAACCTTCTAGCATCTGAGTGGCGGTGATGGAAATGGGGTCTGATGATCTACATTGTGCCTGCAAAAAAGACCCTGAGCTTCCAGTTGCCTGCTCTTTAACACACAAGACTGTTCCCTGTCCAACATCTCTGTCTCATGCTTACTGCGGTGTTCCAATGAAGCTTGATGCAATCTGGAAGAACACTTCAGAACATACAAAATGGCTTCCTATTTCAAGGACTGCAATTTTCTCTCACATGTGGTCAACAATGCCCTCCAGTGTATCTCCTCCACTTCCCACACCACTGCCCTTGAACCCCACCCCTCCAAATGCAACAAAGATGGAATCCGACCATCCTCACCTTCCTCCCAGATACAACGCATCATCCTCTGCTATTTCCACCATCAGATCCAACCACCTGAGATATATTTCCCTCCCCACCCCTTTCAGCATTCCACAGAGACCATATCCTCTGTGACTTCCACGTTCGATCACGCTCCCCACCAACCCATCCTCCACTCCAGGCACCTTCGCTTGTCACTGCAAGAGGTGGAAAACCTGTGCCCACACCTTCCTCTCACCTTCATCCAAGGCACCACAGGATCCTCCCACATCCAGGCATAGATTTCCCTGCCCTCCCAAACACCTCACCGATTGTGTCCTTTGTTCTCAGGACGCCAAATTGTGGAATATTTCAGGGAACATTTCTGGGACACATGCACCAACTAACCCCATCGCCCTGTGGCCGACCACTTCAGCTACCGCCCCCCCGCCACCACGCTGTTAAGGACATGTAAGTCCTCCAGCACAAAATCCGAGCCACCCGACACCTAGAGGAAGAACACCTTGGGAACTTTCACACACACGGCATCACGGTTTCCTCATCTCCCCTCCCCCACCTTATTTCAGATTCAACCCTCCAACTCGGCACAACCCTCTTGAACAGTCCCACCTGTCCATCTTCCTTTCCAATTAACCATTCCATCCTCTCACCACTACCTCCCCTTCTACAACCACCTATTGCCTCTCTAGCTCCCTTCCCCCAACCCCAAACGCCCCTCCCTATTTATCTCTCAGCCGTATTCCACCACCCACATTTCTGATGAAGTGCTGACATGCCCAATACATCAATTCTCCTGCTCCTTGGATGCTGCCTGACCTGCTGTGCTTTTCCAGCGCCACACTTTAACATAAGCTGGAAGAACAACACCTCATCTCCCACTCGGGGACCCTGCAATCCTCTGGCTTCAACATCAAATTCAATAATTTTAGGTCCTGAACTCCCCCACGTCCTAGTGTCTTTGCCCCCTACCCCACATACCAGGCCTTGTTATTACGTGGCCTTCCATTACACATTACCTATGGTTAGCCACTAACAGTCCCCATATACAGATATTCACCCTCCCCCTCAGATCGTATTCCACTCCTTTGTCCAACTGCTCTTATCTCTCTCTTTGGACTCTATCCCCACCTATCATTTACTCCTTAACCCCTACCTTCTGCTTAAAACCGACATTTTTTTCTCAGTAACATCAGTTCCTGAGGAAGCGTCACTGGATCGAAAATGCGAACCGATTTCTCTTCACAGATGCTGCCTGATCTGCTGAGCTTTTCCCGTACCTTCTGGTTGTTGTGTGTGATTTACAGCATCCGCAGTTCTTTTGGTTCTAATTTACTCGGAGTATCTAATTCAGGTCCAGCAGACTGAAAGTGTTTATCAACCCTCCCAGTCCACACCACCTCCATCTCTCTCCCAGTGTCTGCTGTCTCTCCCACTCCTTCACATTCAGTACCCCCTCACAGTGACACTGCATCTGCAAAGCTGATTGTCATGTGCTGGCCTGCTGGACCCACCCCTCATTCACTCCCATTTGCTGGAAGACCACGTCAACTCTCCTATTGGTCTGAAGCTGTGTCAATTAGCCAGGCCCCATTGTGACCTGAGTGGTGGGATCCTCCCAGGTGCATCAAAGGCTGAGGGGTGACCTCACAGAGGTTTATAAAAACATGAGGTGTATGGATAGGATAAATAGACAAAGTATTTTCCCTGGCATGGAGGATCCCAGCACGAGAGGGCATAGGTTTACGGTATGACGGGAAAGACTTTAAAGAGACTTCAGAGGCAATGTTTTCACACAGAGAGTGGTACGTGTATGGAATGAGCTGCCAGAGGAAGTGATGGAGGCCATTACGATTGCAACACTTAAAAGGCATCTTCATGTTTATATGAATAGGAAGGATATGGGCCGGGTGCTGACAGGTAGGACTAGATTGCGTTGGGATGTCTGATCAGCATGTACTGGTTGGACCGACGGGTCTCTGTTTCTGTGCTGTCCATCTATGACTCTTTGACCTTCCAGCCAATTCCGTATCCAAACAGCTAGTTCCTCCAGAATTCTATGGCATTGAACCTGCTAACCAGTGTGTTATGTGAAACCTTGTGTCTTTCTCAAGTCCAAGTTAATGATTTCAATGCACAAAGCCATGCTGACTCTCCCTAATCATTTCGTGCTTTTCCAATGACATGTAAATACTGTCCCTGAGAATCTCTGCCACTGACTTCACGCTCACTGGTCTATAGTTCCCTAGCTTTTCCTTACCACCTTTCTCAAATAATGGCACCAGTCTTCCAGCACCTCACCAGTGGCGATCGATGATACAAATATCGCAGCGAGGGGCCCAGCAAAAGCTTCCCTAATTACCCACAAAGTTCTGGGATACACCTGATCAGATTCCAGGGATTTATCCACCTTTATGTATTTTAAGACATCCAGTATCTCCTCCTCTGTAATATGTACACTTGCCAAGTTATCACTATTTATTTCTCCAACTTCTCTAACTTCCATACCCCCTTTCAGTAAAAACTGACATGAAATCCTTACAGAATCTCTCCCACCTCTTGCTGTTCCATAGACAGTCTTGTTGATCTTTGAGGGTCGCTATTCTCTGCCTAGTTATTCTTTTGTCTTTAGTGTATTTGTAGAATCTCTTTGGATTCTCCTTCAACCTATTTCCCAAAGCTATCTCATGTCCCCTTTTTTGCCTCCTGGTTTCCCGCGAGTACACTCCTACTGCCCTTATAGTCCTCTCGGGATTCACACAAACACAGTGGTCTGTACCTGCCATATCCTTCCTTCATTTTCTTGACCAGAGCCTCAATTTCGCAGGTCATGCAGCATTCTCGACGCCTCCCAGCCTTGGCCTTAACAGGAACATACTGTCTGTGTACTCTCATTGTCACAGGCCTATGGAGGAAATGACAGATGAGGACAGAGAAACAATCATTTATCAGTAAAGAGGTAGTGTTGGGAAAGCTAACAACTCATCCTTATCTCTATAATTCCTCTCTAGCTTCAGAACTATCACTATCTCTGCATCAAAAACATCACAATCTTTGCAACATCCTCCAATCTCTAATCTCCTCCAGTCTCAACACCCTATCTTTAATCATGTCCACCCTCACAAATCTCTGTGATGTGCCTTTCTTTAATTCCAGCCTTCAGGATAACCCATTTTTATTTCAGATTCCTGCACCCAGACCTCCACAATGTCCTGCTTAACCTCTGTCACATTTTCCTCCAAAAAAACATTAATCAATCACGTATCATCTATTCTAATATCACCTTCTCTGACCTGGTTTCTATTGTGGCTTGTCATATTCCTATATTACGTGTCTGTGGTCTACATGACAGAAAATGGTTTTGTGGTCCATTGGGTTTATGCTGTAATGAAATCTCCCAGCTAACTATTTTAATCCCATTTTCCAGCACAGAGCCCATAGACCTGTCAGCCTTGGGCTTGCAAGTGTGTTCCTAAATAGATTTTAAATGCCATCGGGATTTCTGTCTCTCACTCTCTTCCAGACAGTGAGGTTTAGTGCAACTGTTGCTCTATGCTATCACCCACAGAGTTCAGAGCAGCTGGGTCTGTGCGAACCACAGATCGCCCACACATTGTGAAGGATGGCAGGGTCCCTTAGAGGGGGCACAGGAGATTTACCAGGATGGTTCAAGGAATGGGGGATTTTAGTTGCAGAATTTGTGGGGCTTTTTTACATTAATTGTTCACGTGACATGTGTGTTGCTAATACACATCAAGAATAACCATCCACAATTAATGGACTCTCCTTTTCAACCTCTGCCCTTGCTTGCGCTGTAATATTCAGGTTAACCACCACTAGACATCTCTCCCAAATGAGAGAGCAGTCCTATGGTTGGGTAGGACAATGCTGACTTGATCTTTTACACAGTGATGCCACTGTGCCTCGAGGGTGGGGAGAGGGAATGCTGCAAGTGCTGGATGGGAAACCACTCAGACACAGTGCTTTATCCTGAGGATGTTCACTTTCTTTAATGTTGTTGGGGGGGCGGTGCACTGATGCAGGCAAGTGGAGAATGTTCCAACACAACCCTGATGTGTACCTTACAGAGAGCAAACAGACATTGGGTATTTCGCGGTTTGGAAAAACTGAGATTGTTCTCCTTGTAGCAAAGGAAATTTGGGGAGCTGTGACAAAGCGGTTTACAAACGTTACACGTTATAATAATAAACCTTACACCCATTAGCTCATTATACAAGGATTACAGGACACATGTTGAAGATTTGGGAAGATCTATTGAGAGGATGGTTTGATTCAAAGGAGAATTTTTATGCAGCAAATGGTATTGATCTGGAACACAATACTCTCACACAATATGAATATCCAGGTCCTGATGAATGGAGTAATTCTGTCAAGAGTTTGGCATTACAATGACTGAGATTACCACCTGAATATCTGCCTGTAATACAAGTTTATAAAATCCGTCACTGTCAGTTCAAGTTTGAAACTCATACAATCCCCTCCTCCTGGCCCAGGATGACTGTACACATTACCCCTGGTGGAGGTTAGCAGGCACTTCAAGGGCAAATCTGTGTGGGTTTCTTTGAGTTTCCACCTTGGGACTTCATGTGATTGAACATAGGACAGAATGTCCCAAGATTCAGTGAGATATGGAGAGCAGGATTTGCTTCCTTTTCTTTCCTTCCGTTCTGCCGCTGTGCCTCCTCAATAAGACATGGGGTGTGAAAGGCTTATGCAGCTTGATGGGCAAGATGTCTCCATTCTGACCATTGGGCAGCAAGCTCCTCCCAGTCATGAAACAGAGTATCCCTGAAAGATAGCAACTACGCATGCTTCCCACTACATGTACATGTTTCGAATAATGAGGGGTCAAATCTTCTAGAAAAGGTATAACAGGAAAGTTCCAAAAGGATTATAAACAACTTACAGAGAGATATTGACAGGAAACGTGGGCAACAAGTTGGCAAATAGAGTATAACTTGGGATAAACTGTAGAAAGCTGCACCACAAAGACACTGGGGGAAAATGAGCAGGAAACACAGAAAGCTAGCACACAGTTATAACATTGAATCAGGTAGGGGAATGAAATGCTATCCCTTATTTCAAAGAGATTGCCATATAAGAGTTTGGAGTATATACCTTAGGGCAACTGAACAAATGGCGAGTGAGACCACATCTGGAGTAACATGAACAGATTTGGTCGCTTTAGTTAATGAAATAGAGCAGTTTATTGGAGGCATTTCAGAGAAGATCCATTGGGATGATCCCTGTTTTGAAGGGATTATCCTGTAAGCAAAGGCTGAAGTTGGGAATCTACTCACTGGACTTTGGAAGAATGAGAGGTGATCTCTTTGAAACATACAGGATTCTGTCGAGGTTTGACAGGGTAAATATGGAGAGGATGTGTCCCATTACGGGTGGGTTTTGAACCAGATTCTGGGTCAGTCGCGGAATCAAGGGTTCTGTTTCAGATTTGTCAAGTTAAAGGCAACACCGACAGAGGTTAGGGTTTCACTAGCGATGGAGCTAGGGTGAGAAGGAGACAAGCAACGTTTTAGAGATTGGAATTCCTGGTGTTTGTGATTGTGTAGATGTCTGATCGGAAGGTCACCTTGGGGTCAGATATGAAAGCAATATTGTGAAGAATGTAGTTCTGCCTCAGACACTTCCCAGTGAGGGGGAGGGACACAGCAGTAAGGGAAATGAATTTGGAATAGCAACTGAAGGCAATGGGTTGAACAATTACAGTGTTTCATTGGAGTGAATTGCAGCTAATCCAAGCGTGGTAAGCAGTTTGATAACTGAGTAACAGTGGAATAATGGAGACGGATGATGGGGAGGGAGAGCTGGACATTGTCAGTGTACATGTGAAACCTAACACAGTGCTTTTGGGCGATGTTACCTCCTGGCAGTCTGTAGGTGAGAAACAGGACGGACCAAAGATAGATCCTGGAGGGACACCAAATACAATAAATTCAGAAAGGAAAGGGAGAGTGGAGATGGAGCAGGATTTTCCAATGATGGTGAGGTCAAACATTAGGTTTTAGCAGAATGGGAGAGAAGGACATAACCAGAAAAGACAGACAGACAGATCATGGAACAATATCTGTGAATTGCAAGGCGGGGAGGGCGGTGACAAGCAGGAGGATGAGAGAGAGATTTCGAATGTCCATGATTTGGCTACACTAGGGTAAATGGTCAAGATGACCTCTAATAAGGCTTGACAAGAGACTCTAGGAAATGCAAGTTTAGGACTAAAATGAGGAGCACCCTTGTGAGGCAGTTTGGCTCGGTGGGCTAGTGGAGAAGGAGCGAAGAAGCAGAGGCAGCTGATCGGATTGTCTCAATGTTATTGACAGAGAAACTCCATGTGCTCCTCACTCTTGTTGGAGGGGAGGATGGAGGAGACAGGATAATGGGCATTTTTTTAATTTCCAAAACAATAAACATAACCTGTGATAGTGATTCTGAAAACAAGTGAAGAAACCTGTCGTATTTATCATTTATCAAGAATATTAAAATATACAACTGAAGTTCAGGTTTGAATCCCAAATCGGTAGAGGGTGGCTCTGAAGTCAAGAAAAAAATAACTGGAATGAAGAATCTAATGTTTGCCATGGAACCATTGGGCATGTTTTTCTGCCATTGACAATGTCCTTGAGGGGAAAAAACCCGACAGTGGCCCATCAAGTCACTCATTGCATTAATCACTGCACAGTCTCAACAAAGGAATGAAACTGGATGGATCACATTACATCTACCAATGCACTAGCAAATACAACCACACAATCAGCCCTTTTGACTCTGCAACTTCCACCTCACTATGGGCCAACAACAGCAGCAGAACTGTACTCCAGCCTAATCTGAAACTCATGGCCTGATATCCCCCACTCAACCATTAACATCAAGCCAGGGGAATCAACCCTGGTTCAATGGTAAATGCAGGAGGGCATGCCAGGAGCAGTACCAGGCATACCTAAAAATGAGGTGCCAACCTGGTGCAGCTACCAAACCTGCATGGCCAAACAGCACAAGCAACACCAAATAGAACTAAGTGATCCCATAACCAATAGATTAGATCAGAGTTCTGCAGTTCTGCCACACCTAGTCAAGAAGAGTGATGGACAATTAAACAACTCACTGGAGGAAGCATCACAGATATCCCCACCCTTACTGATGGAGGGGTCTCACACATTCATACAACAGATAAGAGGACAGCATTAGCAGCGATTTTCAGCAGTGCCAAGTGGATGAGCCTTCTCCATTGGTCCCTGACATCACAGATATGAATCGACTTGGTTGAAAACTCATTTCAAATCAGATCAAGAAATGGATAAGCAGTGTAAAGGTATGGGCCCTGCCAATAATACTGTTGGCTGTGCTCCAGCACCTGCTGCCCACCAAGGCAAGTACTGCTCCAGCACTGGCACCTACTGACTTTGTGGAACATTGCTCAGGGATGTTCCAACACAAAAACACAGGGCAAAACCAACTCAGCCAATTCCCCTCCATCAGTCCACACTCGCTCAGCAGTGAAGTGATGGAAGGTGTCATCAACAGTGCTGTCAAGCACCTGCTCAGCAATAACCTGCTCAGCGATGCCCAGTTTGGGTTCTGCCAGGGCCACTCAGCTCCTGAGCTTGTTCCAGACTTGATTCACAAACTGACAGACAGCTAAATGAGGTGAGGATGACAGCCCAGTCCCACTCCAAGACCACTATTTTGACTTCAGTGATATCACCTGACCTTACCACAATCTCAGCTCATTTGCTGAAACTCTCATTCATTCCTTTAGTTAACTGTAGATTTCATTATCTAAACCCACACCTGGCCAGCATCCCACATTCGCCCTCCCGATAATCTCAAGAATATTGAAAACTCCACTGCTGAAGTGCTCACTTGTACCCAAAACTTACTGATCAATCAAAAGACTCCCATTTATAAGCAACAACAATTTACTTTCGCACCTTTGAATTAATTCCTGGCTGTAAGCATTCCTATCTCCCTGCACCACACACCCTTTCATATCACAATAACTCATTTTAGTTCAGACTCTCAATGATGTGTTTATTTTTGAGTTCACCTGTGTGACTGTTTCTATAGACTCCAAGGGAACATGGTCTGGAATGCCACTCTACCCCTCTCAGATCTACTTTCTTCCTTTAAGGCATTCTTGAAAAACTGCTTATTTGGCAATGGGTTTGGTCACTGGACACAATATTCTCCATCTCTTGCCTTATGTCAAAAGTTTTCAATAATATTTTTGTGAAATTAAAACCATGATGATTTGTACAGATATCTTCTACTCTTCGATATCGCTGAGTGAATAATCTGTAATGTCTCCTACCCAACCACGTTGTGGGAGCACCCATACAATACAAACTGCAGCAGTACAAGGAAATCAAACATCACCCTCTCCACAGGCAACAAGGATTTGGCATTGATCGCTGGTTTCTGTGGAAGGAGAACTCATATTGCAGTTGATGTTTCAGGGAGTGCAATATAAATTATAGGAAATGAAAATGGTGCAGACTTTGACGGTCAGAAATTGAAGGAAAATGCACTCGCTTGTTGGAAAAAAGAATTCTTGACTGTCAAAGATATTGTGGAAAAAATAACCTGATAATGGAACAGCATATGGTCAGGAGTCAGGCAGCAGTGGACAATTCATTTACATTCCTGAAGAAGGGCTTATGTCCGAAACGTTGATTCTCCTGCTCCTCGGATGCTGCCTGGCCTGCTGTGTTTTTCCAGCTCTACATTTTTCAATTCATTTACAAAACAGCTGTGAAAGTAATAGTAAAATATTATACAGACCAAAAATACACCCATGAGAGACTGAGGAAGCTAGATAATGAACAGGTGGACATCAGAGAACCCAGAGGTGAACCAGAGCAAAGTTCACTTTTATGAACCCACAGTCAAAGATGTCTAGCACAGAAACAGACTTCTTCAGTCCAACCTATGCCAACCAGATATCCTAACCTAATCTATCTAAATTAAATCCTATCTGCCACTCCTCAGCCCATTGGCCCATCTGATCAATATCCCACTGGACTCTGAGATAACCTTCTTCATTGTCCACAATACGTCCAATTTTGGTGTCACCTGCAAACTTACTAACTATACGGCCTCTATTCACATCCAAATCATTTAAATGAATGACGAAACAAATCCAGAAAAGAAAATACATTTCTCTGGGTTTGAATGTGCTCAGTGTAAATCCTGCCCTCTGACTCTTTTTACCAGGGAAGGCTGTACATACACCCCTCTGAACTTTGCCCCCTACAAAGCTGGCGGCAGCGCACGTGTCCAGTGAATCATTGCCCCGAATAAAGATGGCGGCGCTCACTCGGGCCGATTACTCAACGAGGCATATTCCCGTTTGCTGCAAAAACGGGACTGTAAGTTTCAAATTTTGTATTTTCCGATGTGTACCAAATGATTGTAAAACCTCTCAGACCATACCAACACCATTTCCCTCCCGCTTCCTGCAGTTTATTTCTTTCCTTACCGACAGGACTCTGTGGACACACACCCCGAACATCCGCACCCACCGCGAGATGATCACGTGGTATAGTCTAGTCCCGCCCTCATTCACTGATTGGTCGGAGGACTCACTGCCCCGCCAGGTCCTCCAGCTTCTTCTCCTGCCTTTCCATTGGTCCGCCGCTGACATCAATCACTTCTTCGGTCCAACCTGTCCATGCCAACCAGATATCCTAACCGAATCTATCTAAATTAAATCCTATCTGTCACTCCTCAGCCCATTGGCCCATCTCATCAATATCCCATTGTACTCTGAGATTGTCCACAACACCAACTGTTGGCTGGAGCTTGCGCACTGCTTCGTGGCTTTTGCTGCTGTTTCTCAGTTACAAGAGGGGGATTCGGCGCTGAGGGACAAAGTTAAATATCACACAACCACCTGATGAAGGACCAGCAAAGTTGTGATTCCAAATTAACCTGTTGGACTATAACCTGGTGTTCTGTGAATTTTAATTTTGTCCATCCTAATCCAACACCAGCATCTCCAAGTCACGAGTGAGGGAGGAATGCATAACATAAGAACTAGGAACAGGAGAAGGCCATCCTGCCCTTTGAGCTTGCTCTACCATTCAATAAGGTCATGTCTGATAATTTCGTGGACACAGAGCCATTTACCCACGTTCTCACCGTATTCCTTAATTAATTATTTCTTTTTTTTAAAAAAAAAAACTAACTTAGCTTTAAAAACATTCATTGAACTAGCATCAACTACTTCCCTGGGCAATGCACTCCATCGAGGTCAAGACGTTCCTTCTGAATTCACTCTTAAATTTGCTGCCTCTAACCTTGTGGTGAAGCCCTCTTGTCCTAGCTTCACCTGCCAGTGGAAACATCCTCTCTACTTCTATTTTATTCTTTCCATTCATTATTTTATATTTTTCCATTCTTCTGAATTCCAATGAATATAATCCCAATCTACTTTGTCTCTGTTAAGCCAAACCCCTCACCTCCGGAATCAACATAGTTAACCTCCTCTGCACCCCACTCTAGTGCCAGTACATCCTTGAGCACGTAAGGAGATAAAAACTGCATGCAGTACTCCAGGTGTGGCCTCACCAGCACCCACTATAGCTAGAACATTAACCTCTGCTTTTAAACATAATCCCTTCAGCAATGAAGGACAAAATTCAATTTGCCTTCTGAACTGATTGTTATACCTGGTGACCAACCCTCCTGCAGAAGGATGTTCAGGTGCCTCGGCATAGCAAATAATGCAACGTTTTAAAATTCAAGTAATAATCTTTTTATTAATGTTACTCCAACCAAAGAGTATGACTTTACATTTATGAACATAATATTCCACTTGCCAAACCATTGTCCACTCACTCAATGTATCTCTGTTCCTCCGCAAAGTTTCCCAGTCCTCCGGACACTTTGTCCTGCTACTCATCTTAGTCTCATATGCAAACTTTGATACCCTACATGTGGTCCCCAACTCCAAATCATCTGTATCAATTCTAAATAATTGCAGTCCCAACACTGATCCTAGAGGCACACTACTAGTTACTGATTGCCAGCCAGAATAAGGCTTATTTATCCGCACTCTTGGCTTCCTGTTAGCCAACCAATCTTCTATCCATGCTAATACTCTATCCCATGCGCCCTTATATAATGCAACAGCCACCTGCGTGGCACCTTGTTGAAGGCCTTTGGAAATCCAGGTACACCACAGCCACTAGGTCCCCATTGTCCACCTTGCTCGAAATGTCTTCATAGAATTCCAAACGATTTGTCAAGCATGACCTGCCCTTTATGAATCCATGCTCTGTCTGCCCAATGGGACAATTTCTATCGCGATTCCCTGCTATTTCTTCCTTGATAATAGACCCAAGCATATTTCCAACTACAGAGAATAAACTAACTGGTGTAGAATTCCCTATCTTTTGTCCGCCGCCTTTTCTTACAGTTATTCCTTTTCACTGAAATATGCCTTTGCTGAGCACTTCCTAAAATGTCTTTGAAAACTTTTCACTACTCATCAACTGTCCCACCATAAAACCTTTGTTTCCAGTCTACTTTATCCAGTTTCTCCCTCATTCTATTTTAGTTCCCCGTGTTCAGGCACAGGACCAAGGTATTAGATTTTATCTTCACATTCTCCATATGTATTCTAACTTCAACCATACAGTGATCACTTCTTCCAAGAGGATCCCGAACTCTGAGATCATTAATTATTCCTGTCCCATTGCACAGGGGCCAGATTTTGGATAGATTGCGCCTTGTCAGTTACATTTCATACTGTTCAAAAAACCTATCATGGATACACTTAATGAACTCCTCAAGGCTACCCTGACTGAGCTGGTTCAACCAATCTACATGTAGATTAAAATCACCCATGGTAATAGACATGCCATTTTTACAGGCATTAGTTATTTCTTTGTTTATTGCCCATCCCAATGTGATGCCTACACACTGCGCCTATCAGTGAATTTCTTGTTAGAATTTTGAAAGCATCATTCCTGTTTCTCCTAACGTACAGCAATAACAACAACTACTTGCATTGTATGGAATCTTTCTCAATGGCAAATCTCCTAAGGTGCTTCATGGATGATCAAAACATTGATTTAGGAGAATGATTTTAAATTACATCTTAAAGAAGGATAGAGAAGGTTAGGGAGGGTTTTCCACAGACTTCTTCCCTTGACAACTCCAATTGTGGAATGACGCAGGTGGGGTGGGTTGAAAAGGGAATGTACAAAGGGGAAATGGAAGGGCGCAGGCAGTGCATAAGGTCTTAAGGATAGAGGAGGTTCCAAACTGAGTCTGTCTGTCATAGATATTATGGCTGCCTCATGGAGTTTGAAGCACCGCAATGGGCCCATGCATGTCATGTTAGTCAAGGATAGTATAACGGTGGCTGAGAGAACATTTAATGAGGACTTGTCTATTGAAATAGTATGGGCTGAGGTTAGAAACAGGAGAGGAGAGGTCACACTGCTTGGATTTTTTATACACCGCCACAGAGTTCCAGTGAGGGGGAAGAGAGGATTAGCAAAACTACTCTGGGTAGGAGTGAAAGTAACAAGGTGGTCATTATGGGGGACTTTAACTTCCCCAACATTGACCGGAAATGCTATAACTCTAGTACGTCGGATGGATCAGTTTTTGTCCAATGTGTACAGGAGGGTTTCCTGTCACAGTATGTCAAAGGGCCGACAAGAGGGGAGGCCACATTGGATCTGGTGCTTGGTCAAGAACCGGACTAGGTGTTTGATTTAGTTGTAGGTGATCACTTTGGAAAGAGTGATCATAATTCAGTTATGTTTAGTTTAGCGATGAAAAGGGATAGGTACATGCCACAGCTGAAGACTTATCGATGGGGCAGTGGCAATAATAATGCGATTCAGAAAGAATTAGGATGCATAGGATGGGGTAGCAGTGGATGCAGACAATGGAAATGCGGAGCTGTTTTAAGGAACAGATATTGCATATCCTTGATAGGTATGTCCCTGTCAGGCAAGGAGTAAATGATAAGGTAAGGGAACCGTGGTTTACCACAGAAATTGCATCTCTTGTTAAGAAGATGTAGGAGGCTTATGTGTTGATGAGACAAATGGTACAGATAAGGCGATGGAGACTTACAGATCAGCTAGGAAGGATTTAAAGAGAGTTAAGAAGAGCAAAGAGAGGACACGAGCAGTCTTTAGCGAATATAATAAAGGAGAACCCTAAAGCTTTTTATAGGTATGTGAGGAATAAAGGATAGAGTAGGAATAGGGCCAATCAAAGACAGAAGTGGGAAGTTGAGTGTGGATACTGTGGAAATCGGAGAGGTGCTAAACGAACATTTCTCATTGGTTTTCACTCAGGAAAATTAGAATATTGTAGATAATAATGAGGTAGAAGATGCTAGACTAGAAAGGATCGAGGTTAGTTTCGAACAGGTGTTATTCATGCTAGAAGGATTGAAAGTAGACAAGTCCCCTGGACTAGATGGGATTTATCCGTAGATTGTCTGGGAAGCTAGGGAGAAGATAGCAAAGACTTCGGCTTTGATATTGAGTCATCATTGCCTACAAGTTCAGTACCAGAGGACTGGATGATTGCAAATGTTATGCCCTTGATCAAGAAGGGCAGTAGAGATGACCCAGGTAATTAGAAACCAGTGAGTCTTACTTCTGTTGTAGGAAAGGTTTTGGAAAGGATTATAAGAGACACTATTTGTAATCATATGACAAACAACAATATGATTTCAGATCGTCAATATGGTTTTGTCAAGGGTAGGTCGTGTCTCACAAACCTCATTGAGTTTTTTGAGATGGTGATCAAGCATATAGATGAGGGTAGGGCAGTTGACGTTGTATACATGGATTTCAGTAAAGCCTTTGATAAGGTTCCACATGGTAGGCTGTTAGAGAAAATGCAGCAACATGGAATTCAGTGTGATTTAGCAGTTTGGATTAGAAACTGGCTTTCTGAAAGAAGGAAGATGGAAAATAATCAGCTTCCAGTGTGGTTAATAGTGGTGTCAAGATACTACATGGCTTGGAGAGGGTTGACGCTAGAACATTGTTTCCGTTAGGCGAGGAGACTAGGACCCGTGGACACAGCCTTAGAATGAGAGGGGGTAAATTCAGAACAGAAATGTGGAGACATTTCTTCAGCCAGAAAGTGGTGGGCCTGTGGAATTCATTGCCACAGAGTGCAATGGAGTCTGGGACGCTAAATGTCTTCAAGGCAGAAATTGATAAATTCTTGATGTCACAAGGAATTAAGGGCTAAGGGGAGAATGTGGTAAGTGGAGTTGAAATGCCCATCAGCCATGATTGAATGGCGGAGTGGACACGATGGGCCGAATGGCCTTACTTCCGCTCTGTCTTATGGTCTTATGGTGTGCCACAAGGATCTGTTTTGGGATCACTGCTGTTTGTCATTTTTATAAAAGTCTTAGATGCAGACATAGATGGATGGATTAGTAAATTTGCAGATGAAACGAAAGTCAGTGGAGTAGTGGACAGTGTGGAAGAATGTTACAGGTTGCAGGGGGACTTGGATAAACTGCAGAATTGGGCTGAATGGTGGCACATGCAGCTAAATGTAAGGTGATGCACTTTGTGAAGAACAACAGGAAGGCAGAGTACTGGGTCAATCGAAAGATTCTTGGGTAGTGTAGATGTGCAGAAGGATATTGGAGGCCATGTACATAGATGCCTGAAAGTTGTCACCCAGGTGTACAGTACTGTTAAGGCGGCATACAGTGTGTTAGGTTTCATTCGTAGATGGATTGAGTTCTGGAGCCGCAATATCATGCTGCAACTATACAACTGGTGCGGCCATATTTGGAATATTGTGTGCAGTTCTGGTGCCCATATTTCTGGAAGGATGTGGAAGCATGGGAAAAGGTTCAGAGGATATTTACCAGGATGTTGTGTGGTCTGGAGGGAAGGTGTTATGAGGAAAGGTTGAGAGACTTGAACGTGTTCTCATTGGCAAGAAGAAGGCTAAGAGAGGATTTGATAGAGACATACAAGATGATCAGAGTCTTAGATAGGGTAGACAGTGAAAGTCTTTTTCCTAGGATGATGACATTAGTGTGTATGAGGGGGCATATCTACAAATTGAGGGGTGATAGATTTAAGACAGATGTCAGAGGCAGGTTCTTTACTCAGAGTGATTAGGGCATGGAATCCACTACCTACTAATGTAGTTAACTCAGCCACATTAGTGAGATTTAAACAATCCTTTAGATAAGCACATGGGTGATTTCAGGATAGGGTAGGGGGACGAGCTGTGAATAGTTCACAGGTTGGCGCAACATCAAGGATCGAAGGGCCTGTTCTGCGCTGTATTGTTCTCTGCTACAAGAGATTTTTACTGTCTTAAACAGAGTGATGGATCTTGTATTGTGGGCTTACGAAGTGTCACTGATCTCTACCAAACAAGTACGAGGTAGAGAATGCTGCTTGACCTGCTGCGCTTTTCCAGCAACACATTTTTCAGCTCTGATCTTCAGCATCTGCAGTCCTCACTTTCTCCATGTACGAGGTAGAGTCAGGGCAATAATAAGAGGCTGCAACAGGAGGGGGACAGGTAGCTCCATACAAAACCGGACTCCTTCTCAACTGTTTTCACCACAAAAACAGAGCGCCTTCCAGAAAAGCACCTCTATATCCCACCACTTTGCCCCATGATCGTGGTATCTGGCTGTGCACCAAGAAGAGTGCAACAGTCTGTACTGGGACCCTGAAACGCTTGGTAAGGAGTCAAATCATCTGAGCATTGAGAGCCCCACCACATTGCATGCATTTTCTCTTGTTTTCACTCTGTTCCTGACTTCCCTTGGTTTTCCTAATGAACCTGCTAAAAGTTGTTATTACACACATCTGCACAAGCTTTGAATTGAACCCAGGCCTCTCGGTCTAAGATTCGGGATATTTTCACCGCGTCACAAAACATCGACTCGAACTTCCTTTGCCCCTTGCCTGCTAAGTCACACCTGAATCAACTCTGCAACTGGGAGGAAGGGGCGGAACAGGAGGACCGAGTAGCGGCCGGTCCTCTAACCAGAGTGAATGAGGAGAGGGGCCAAAGCATTCTCGAGAGTGAACGCTTCAAGATTGGTCAGAGAGCAAACTATTTTGCAGGATTGATCATTCTCACGACATAGTGGAGCATTAAACGTTTCTCATAAATCAATGTGAGATTTTAAAAAATACTGTAGTTGAAATGTAAATCTGATAACGTACATATTTCCAATCGATTTACACTACTCGAGTAAGAAACTTCTTTTCAAACTCGCAGAACAATTGGTAATTTACATACCTGGCCGGTATGGTTGATTTGGAACGGACAATTTGCATGTTAGACAGCTCTATGACGATAACTCGACAAAGCAATTGTTAATGACTAATATTTTACCCATCAGTCTGTGCAGATATAAATATTCTCTATAAACTCACTGATAACCTCAGACGCACGCGCAGTTTGGTTTCTATGTGGAGCATGCGCAGTGTCACATTGGTCAGGAGAGAGAGAGAGAGGTGGAGCTGCTTTCTCCGGCAGCGGCTGCGATCGGCTTCAGAGAGCGGCGCTCAGAGCCGGTGTGTGGGAGCCTCGCTGGGAGAAAAGAGTGGAGAGAATTCACAAGTCCCGGATAAAGGTTAAAAATAACTCGATAAACACCCTTCAGGCCCGGGTAAGGAGGCGGCGGTCTCTGATCAGGGAAGCGGCCCAGGGTCACGGCCGCCATTTGTTTGAGGGAAGAGGGAGCGCTCAGGGCCGCCATCTTGAGAAGGTCAAGGTGCAGGAGGGCGGGGCTCTCGGGGTCTGTAGAACAATCAGAGGAAAGGGAAGACCCATTGTTACTGATTAATCCCACGGAGACAGCGTCACTGGGCGGTCCCGCAGGAATATCCTCTCTCAGTCCTGCTGGGATGGTTCACCCAGTCAGAACCAGCAGCTCTCCTCCTCTCTCAGCTCCCCTTCTGTCCTTCCTGCAGCATCTGTCCCCTGGGACATTGAGCTGCCTGTCCTGTCCCTCCATCAGCTGTTGTTTCTGTAATACTTGTGATATCCCAGTCCCATCTTAGATTACTACACTAAAGACAGGAATGCACCCGATGGATTTTTCTTAACATCAGCAATTGTTTAATACTCACTTGCAGGTTTTTACTTACATCGTTTTTGAAGCATTTACTTCACATTCAATGATTTGCAATGGTGGGATTTGGACCTGTGTCCAGAGAACACTTGCTGAGTTTCTGGATAAATTGTCACACAGTAATGCCAATAGGCCATCACTTCGCCTGCTCATAGTTTGTCTATCCCAGTGCAACATGAATCAAAACCCTTTCTTCCCGCACAATTGTTTGACCCGGCACTCTGGTGATGTGACTCAGTACCTCTCCATGTGGTATCCCTGACTGTGTGAGTCTAATTGCTGCCTCTATCAGCGTCTCTCACTCTTGAAGCTATTCCAGATCATGAGCAAACAGAATCCTCCACTCCAGAGAGATGAGGCAGCACAGGTCAGGAATGGAGACTGGGATTTTCCAGATCTCTGTGGGGCTCAGTGCCATTCTACATGTGTAACCTCGTGTCCCCTTATTACATTCCTGATTTCCATCCTAAGTGTATTTCTACAGCCCCGATGCACCTGAAGGGATTCCTTTGAGTCAGCCAGTTATATCTGACATGTAACCCCTTTTTATCTTGTCCATAGCCTCGAAACTCAGCCAATGTTTCCTAATTCAGTCAGCATTGAGCTGCACACTAACAGGAACACGCTGGCGCTGAACGCTCCTTTTATCTCGGTTTTAAAATATTCCTACTTGCCAGACTTCCCTTTATCTGCAAATAGCCTCCCCAGATCTACTTTAAAAATTCATGTCTAATACGATCTTGCTCCATTGAATAACTTTAACTTGTGGACCAGGTCTATCCTTTTCCATCGCTATTTTCAAACTAATACAATTGTGGTAACTTTCCAAAGTGCTCCCCCACTAACACCTCAGTCCCGTTCCCTACCTTGTTTCCCAAGGGGAGGTCAGGTTTAGCCCCATTCTCCAGTTGGGCCACTTACATAATGACTGGGAGTTTTCAGAACACACTTAACAAATTCCTTCCATCCAAATGCTTAGCTTAGTAGCAATCCCAGTCCAGGTTTGGAACGGTTAAGATCCCCTATCATTACAACCCTATTATTCTAAGAGATATCTGAAATCTCCTGACGTATTTGCTCCTTCATCTCCCATTGCCTATCACTGTAGTACGACCGTAGAAAACGAATGACCAATTTTTATTTCTCAGTTCCACTAATATCGCTTAACTGGGCGATCCTGCATGAATACTCCCTCTAGGTACTGCTGGGATGTTTCCCCCAATCAAAACCACCAGCTCTCCTCCTGTGTTGCCTCCTGTTCTATCCTTCCTGTAGCATCTGTCTCCGGAACATTGAGCTGATGGTCCTGTTGCTCCCTCAGCTGTGTTTCTGTCATACTTATGGTATCCCAATCCCATGTTCCCATCCATGCTCTGGGTTCATCTGCTTTATCTGTCTAACCCTTTGCATTGAAATAACTGCAGGTTAATCCACCAGTTTTCCCTCATTGTCTGCTATGTTCTTGCCTGCCTTGTCTACTTATATTGTTCTCTTGAACATTTGTACCAGCCTCAACTTTCTTTCTGGCCTTACGACTCTTTGGGGTCACACAGCCTTGCCAGACGAGTTTAAATCCTCTCGAGCAGCTCCAGCAACGCTCCCCACCAGGATGTGGGTCCCCCTCCTGCTCCCAGTTCAGGTGTATTCCCCACCCTGTCTATCTCTGCTGACACCTTCAGACATCCAGGGACTTGCCCACCAAGGTCCCTGTGTTCCTCAGTACTCCAGGAGGACCTACCATTCATGATGTATATCATTTATTTATTAGACTTCCCACAGTGCATTACCTCACAGTGATCAGAAGTAAACTCTGTCTGCCATTACTCTGCTCAGTTTATCATCTGATCGATATCAGACTGCAGCCTGAGTCCATCCCCCTCACTGTGGACAATGCCCTCACCTTTCATGTTATCCGCAAACCTACTCCTGATTCCTTCTGCTTTGATATTCAAGTTATTAATGTACGTAACAGCCAGCAATGGTTCCAGCACAGATCCCTGTGGTACATCGCTGGACAATGGCTTTCAATCAAAAAAACAAACCTCCACCAATTGAGGACCCAATTTACCAACTTGCCTTAGATCCCATGGGATCTTCCCTTTTGGACCAGCCTTCCATGTGGAACCTTGTCAAAGACTTTAATGAACTCCATATAAACCACATCATCTGCACGGCCCTCATCAATATCAGAGGACAGTCTTCTCGCAAATCCATACAGACAATCCCTAATGAAATTGCGGCGGTATCCGTTTTTGGCGAATACATTGTATAGGTGTTCTTCTTCCTCTTTTTGCAGTTCTGGTGTACTACAGTGTGTTGTGGCCCTTTTGAACAGTGTCTTGGTGCAACTTGTTTTGGGTGTGTTGGGGTGGTTGCTTTTGTAGTTCAGGACTTGGTCTGTGTGTGTGGCTTTCCTGTATACCTTTGTGGTGAATTCTCCGATCGGTGTTCTCTGTACCATCACGTCGAGGAATGGGAGGTGGTTGTCCTTTTCTTTCTCTCTAGTGAATCGTATTCCTGTGAGTGTGGCGTTGATGATCCGGTGTGTGTTCTCTATTTCTGTGTTTTTAATGATTACAAAGTTGCCATCTACATATCTGACCCAGAGTTTGGGTGGAATTTGCGGTAAGACTGTTTGTTCTAATATTTGCATTACTGCTTCTGCTATGAGTCCAGAGATGGGTGAGCCCCTGGGTGTGCCGTTGATTTATTCATATATTTGGTTTTTGAATGTGAAGTGTGTTGTGAGGCACAGGTCCGGTAGTTTGAGTATGCCGTCTTTGTTGATAGGTTCACCGTCCTGTTGTCTGTCTGTATGTCCAGCAGGTTGGCTATTGTTTCTCTGGCTGAGGTTTTGTCGATAGAGGTGAACAGTGCCGTGACATCGAATGAGACCATAGTTTCTTCCTTGTCTATGTGTGTATTTTTGATGATGTCCAAGAATTGATGTGTTGACTGTACAGTGTCTGGATCCGCAGATCAGGTGTTTCAGTTTCTGCTGTAGTTCTTTAGCCAGTTTGTGTAATGGTGTCCCTGGTAACGATACGATGGGTCTGAGTGAGATGTCTGGTTTGTGCAATTTAGGTAGTCCATAGAATCTGAGGGTGCTGTTGCTTTCAGGTTTCATTCTCTCTAGGTCAAACCTGGTTATTTGTCCGTTTTTTTGTAGGTTCCTCAGTGTGTGTGGTGTAAAATTCCAAGCAGTGGAATGTGGTGAAACGGTTAAAAATTATGTCCCAATACATGTGTGAATCTAACCGGAATGGAGGTGTTGCTTAGTCCCGTGTGAATCTTATTACACACCTCCCCGTGTGAATCTTCTTATCTGTATGTAACCAGAATGGAATGTGTTTTTTAGCCTTGCTCTGCTGTTCACATGAATGTTTATATCTGGAAAAGAGTATATCAGCTGGAAAAGTCTCCAGTTCGGTGAGTCTGCTCCGGGGTTACGTTTAACCGCCGAGCGTGGGTTGTTGGCAACCGCTCTACGAGAACTGACGGCTCCCAGTTCCGGTAACATGTAGAGTGAGTATAAGCCAGACCCGTTGGTTGTGGCGACGCTGCGGGGAATAAAATGCCCATATTCTAGCAGACTCGCCTCTTGGTCGTTTGTTCTGTGTCAGACTACTCTCCTACGAACCTGACCTTGAGAATTTTTTTTAAAACAGTGTTTTATCCTATTGGTGAGCTGTGGCGTGGGGTCAAACTCCCTCTTTTGGTAGGTGTTGGTATCTGCAAGTAGTTGTTGCACTTTTTGGATGCACTCTGACCCAATATACCAGCCAATGCAGCGGACAGCTGGAACTGACAACCGGAAGCAGCAGATACAAATCACTATAAATGCCGGAGGAAAGATCACAGAAGCGCTTCACAGGAGGCTCCCAAACACTGAGGATGTCATCTGGACAGGGGATGAAACGCCTGCAACACAAATTCCCAGCTCGGCGAACAGAACCACAACAACGTGGACCCGAGCTACAAATCTTCTCCCAAACTTTGCTACGTCACTATCACACTCCCCCATCACACATATTGCATGACTATCACCCTTACTGCGTCACTGCCACCCTGACCCCCTCACACTCACTCCATCACCATCACCCTGACCCCCTCACACTCACTCCTTCACCGTCACCCTGATCCCCTCGGGCTCACACCATCACTGCCAACGTGACCCCCTCACACTCACTTCATCACCATCACACTGACCCCCTCAC
Source organism: Chiloscyllium plagiosum (assembly GCF_037043375.1). Classification (NCBI taxonomy): domain Eukaryota; kingdom Metazoa; phylum Chordata; class Chondrichthyes; order Orectolobiformes; family Hemiscylliidae; genus Chiloscyllium; species Chiloscyllium plagiosum. The sequence continues at coordinate 92,269,306 of NW_028270152.1, forward strand.
ACTCACACCTTCACCGTCACCCTGACCCCCTCAGACTCACGCCATCACTGCCACCGTGACCCCCTCACACTCACTTCATCACCATCATACTGACCCCCTCACACTCACTCCTTCACCTTCACCCTGATCCCCTCAGACTCACTCCATCACCGACAACCAGACCCCCCACACTCACTCCATCATTCTCACACTGATCACCTCACACTCACTCCATCAATGCCACCCTGACCCCCTCACATACACTCCACCACCGTCACCCTGATCCCCTCACACTCACTCCATCACTGTCACAATGTTCACCTCACACTCACTCCATCACTTTCACCCCCTTACACTCACTCCATCACTTTCACCCCCTTACACTCACTCCATCACCGTCACCTGACACACTTACACTCACTCCAACGCCATCAACCTGACCCCTTCACAATCACTCCATCACTGTCACCCTGACACACTCTCACTCACTCCATCACTCTCACACTGATCCACTCACACTCAGTCCATCACCGTCACCCTTAATCCCTCACAATCATCCCATCACGGTCACCATGACCACTTCACACTCACTCCATCACATTCAACCTGACCCCCTCGCACTCGCTCCATCACCGTCACCCTGATCCGCTCACACTCGCTCAATCACCGTCATGCTGACCCTCTCACACTCACTCTATCACCGCCATAGTGATTCCCTCGCACTCACTCCGTCACTGTCACCCTGACACTCCCCACCCTCAAACCAGCACCATCACACTGATCCCCTCACACTAATCCATCAACGTCACACTGAATCCTCACACCCACTCTATCACTGTCACCCTGATACATTCACAATCACTCTATCACCATCACCCTGAGCCCCTCACACTCCCACCATCACCGTCACACTGGCCCACTCACACTCACTCCATCACTGTCACCCTGACTCCCTCACACTCATTCCATCACCGTCATACTGAAACCCTCACTCTCACTCCATCACCTTCACCCTGACCCCCTCACACTCACTCCATCACCATCACGCTGACCCCCTCACACTCACTCAATCACCATCACACTGACCCCCTCACACTCACTCCATCACCGTCAGACTAATCCCCTCACACTCCCTCCACTACCGTCAACCGGTCAACCTCACACTCACTCCTTCACTGTCACACTGATGCCCTCACACTCAGTCCATCACCGTCACCCTTAATCTCTCACTATCATTCCATCACCGTAACCAAGACCCCTTCCCACTCAAACCATCACCTTCACGCTTACCGCCACACACTCACTCCATCACCGTCACGCTGAAGCCCTCACTCCCAGTCCATCACCATCACCCTGACCACCTCACACTCAATCCTTCACCATCCCACTGATCCCATCAGACTCACTCCATCACCTTCACCCTGAAAACCTCACACTCATGTCATCACAGTCACACTGGCCCCTCACACTCACTCCATCACCGTCACAGTGATCCCCTCACACTCACTCTAACACAGTCACACTTACACCCTCACACACACTCCATCACGGTCACCCAGACCCCTCACACTCACCCCATCACTCTCACACTCACCCACTCACACTCACTCCACCACCGTCATCCTGAAACTCTCACTCTCACTCCATCACCGTCACCCTGACCCCCTTACACTCACTCCAGAACCATCACACTGATCCCCTCACACTCACTCCATCACTCTAACACTGAGCCCCTCACACTCACTCCATCACCGTCACCCTTAACCTTGCACAGTCATCCCATTACCGTCAGCATGACCCCTTCACACTTACTCCATCACATTCACCCTGCACCCCTCACACTCACTCCATCATCATCACCCTGACCCCCTCACACTCACTCCATCACCGTCACGCTGACCCCCTCACACTCACTCAATCACCATCACACTGACCCCCTCACACTCACTCCATCACCATCACACTGACACCCGAACACTCGGCCATCACCGTCAACCTGACCCCCTCACAGTCACTCCATCACCGTCACCCTGACCCCCTCACACTCACTCCATCCCAGTCACCCTGACCTACTCACACTCACTCCATCACCGTCACTTTGACCCCCTCACACTCACTCCATCACCGTCACCCTGACCCCCTCACACTCACTCCATCACAGTCACCCTGACCCCCTCACACTCACTCCATCACCGTCACCCTGACCCCCTCACAGTCACTCCATCACCGTCACCCTGACCCCCTCACACTCACTCCATCACAGTCACCCTGACCCACTCACACTCACTCCATCACCGTCAACCTGACCCCCTCACACTCACTCCATCACCTTCATCCTGAACCCCTCACACTCACTCCATCACAGTCACACTGACCCCCTCACACTCACACCACGACCGTCAATAGGTCATCCTCACACTCACTCCTTCACTGTCACACTGATCCGCTCACACTCAGTCCATCACAGTCACCCTGACCCCCTCACACTCACTCCATCACCGTCACCCTGACACCCTCACACTCACTCCTTCACTGTCACACTGATCCCCTCACACTCAGTCCATCACAGTCACCCTGACCCCCTCACACTCACTCCATCACCGTCACCCTTAAACTCTCTCAATATTCCATCACCAAGACCCCTTCACACCCACTTGATCACCTTCACGCTTACCGCCACACACTCACTCCATCACTGAAACCCTGACATCCTCACTTTCGCTCCATCACCGTCGCCCTAACCCCCTCACACTCACTTCATCACCATCACACTGACTTCCTCACACTCACTCAATTAACCTTGCACAGTCATCCCATTACCGTCAGCATGACCCCTTCACACTTACTCCATCACATTCACCCTGCACCCCTCACACTCACTCCATCATCATCACCCTGACCCCCTCACACTCACTCCATCACCGTCACGCTGACCCTCTCACACTCACTCCAACAGAATCACACTGACCTCCTCACGCTCATCCATCACCATCACACTAATCCCCTCAAACTCACTACATGACCATCAAACGGTCAACCTCACATTCACTCCTTCACGGTCACACTAACCCCCTCACACTCACTCCATCACCGTCACCCTTAACCTCTCACAATCATTCCAACACCGTCACCAAGACCCCTTCACACTCACTCCATCACTTTCACGCTTACCGCCACACACTCACTCCATCACTGTCATCCTGACACCCTCACACTCACTCCATCACCGTCACCTTGACTCCCTCACACTCACTTCATCACCATCACACTGACCCCCTCACACCCACTCTATCATTGTCACCCTGACCCCCTCACACTCACTCTATCGCCGTCACAGTGATCCCCTCACACTCGCTCCATCACCGTCACAGTGATCCCCTCACACTCACTCCATCACCGTCACCCTGATTCCCTCACACTCACTCCATCACCGTCCAACTGACCGTCTCACACTCACCCCATCACCGTCACCCTGACCCCCTCACACTCACTCCATCACTGTCACCCTGACTCCCTCACACTCATTCCATCACCGTCATACTGAAACCCTCACTCTCACTCCATCACCTTCACTCTGACCCCCTGAATCTCACTCCTTCACCGTCACTTTGACCCCCTCACACTCACTCCATCACTGTAAAACTGACCCCCTCACACTCACTCCTTCACCGTCACCCTGACCCACTCACATTCACTCCATCACCGTCACCCTGACCCCCTCACACTCACTGAATCACCGTCAACCTGACCCGCTCACACTCACTCCATCACTGTCAAACTGGTCCTTCACACTCACTAAATCTCCGTCATATTGTCCCCCTCACACTCACTCCATCACCGTCACACTGACCCCCTCACATTCACTCCATCACCGTCAAACTGACTCCCTCCCATTCACTCCATCATCGTCGCCCTGATCCCCTCGTTCTCACTCCATCACCGTCACACTGACCCGCTCACACTCACTCCTTCTCCATCACTTTGACCCCATCACCACCCTCCTGACCCCCTCACAATCTTTCCATCACAGTCAACCTGATCTCCTCACACTCATGCCATCACCATCATCCTGACACTCTCACACTCACTAACTCACCGTCATCTTGACCCCCTCACACTCACTCCATCACCATCGCCCTGACCCGCTCACACTCACTCCTTCTCCGACATCTTGACACCCTCACACTCACTCCTTCGCGGTCACCCTATCCCAGTCACACTCACAACTTCACTGTCATCCTGACCCCCTCACACTCACAACTTCACCGTCACACTGACCCCCTCACACTCACTCCATCACCGTCACCCTGGTCCCCTCACACTCACTCCATCACCGTCATACTGACCCCCTCACACTCACTCCATCACCATCACTCTGACCCCCTCACACTCACTCCATTACCGTGATCCTGACACCCTCACACTCACTCCATCACCTTCACCCTGACCCTCTCACACTCACAACTTCACCGTCACCCTGACCCCCTCCCACTCACTCCATAACCATCACCCTGACGCCCTCACACTCACTCCATCCCCGTCACACTGACGTCCTCACACTCACTCCATCACAGTCACACTGACCCACTCACACTCACTCCTTCACCGTCACCCTGACCCCCTCACACTCACTCCATTACAATCACTCTGACCCCCTCACACTCACTCCATCACCGTCAACCTGAACCCCTCACACTCACTGCATCACCGTCACACTGACCCCCTCACACTCACTCCATCATCGTCACCCTGACCCCCTCACACTCACTCCATTACAATCACTCTGACCCCCTCACACTCACTCCATCACCGTCAACCTGAACCCCTCACACTCACTGCATCACCGTCACACTGACCCCCTCACACTCACTCCATCATCGTCACCCTGATCCCCTCACTCTCACTCCCATAACGGTCACACTGACTCTCTCAGACTCACTTCATCACCGTCAAACTGACCCCCTCACACTCACTCTATCACTGTCAACCTGACACAATCACAATCACTCCATCACCATCACTATCACCCTGACTCCCTCACAGTCACTCCATGACCATCACCCTGACCCCCTCACACTTACTCCATCACCGTCACCCTGACAACACCAATAGTCACTCCATGACTGTCACCCTGACTCCCACATACTCACTCCATCAACGTCACACTGACCCCCAAACACTCACGCCATCACCATCACGCTGACACTCTTTTACCCTCACTCACTCACCGTCATCTTGACCACCTCACACTCACTCCATCATCATCACGCTGACCCCCTCACACTCACAACTTCTCCGTCACCATGACCCCTTCACACTCACTCCATAACAATCACCCTGACGCCCTCACACTCACTCCATCCCTGTCACACTGACCCCCACACACTCACTCCTTCACCGTCAAACTGACCCCGTCACACTCATTCCATCACCGTCAAACTGACCCCGTCACACTCACTCCATCACCGTCAAACTGACCCCGTCACACTCACTACATCACCCTAACGCTGATCCCCTCACTCTCACTCCTTCACCGTCACACTCATCCCCTCACTCTCACTCCATCATCCTCACCCTGACCCCCTCACTCTCACTCCATCATCCTCACCCTGTTTCCCTCACCCTCACTCCATCACCATCACACTCATCTCATCACACTCACTCCATCCCCACCGCCCTGACCCCCTCACACTCATTCCATCACAAACACCCTGACCCCCTCACACTCACTCAATCACCGTCACACTGATCCCCTCACGCTCACTCCATCACCGTCACCCTGACCCTCTCACACTCACTCCATCACCAACACCCTGACCCCCTCACACTCACTCCATCACCAACACCCTGACCCCCTCACACTCACTACGTCACACAATGCCCCACACGACTTCCACCATCACGCTCACCCCACACACTCCAACACCATCACACACACTGCCCCACACCACCCTCACCGTCATCCTCAGCCCCACACACTCCAACACCATCACACACCCTGCCCCACACCACCCTCACCGTCATCCTCAGCCCCACAAACGCCACCACTCTCACACACACTGCCCCACACCACCCTCACCGTCATCCTCAGCCCCACACACTCCAGAACACACACACACTGCCCCACACAATCCCCACCATCACGCTCACCCCCACACACTGCACCACACCACCCTCACCTTCGCGCTCACCCCAACACACTGCACCACACCACCCTCACCTTCACGCTCACCCCCACATAATCCCCCATTCTCCCACACACTCCCCTACCGTCACGTTCACTCACCTACACAGTCGCTCAGCATCGCACTCACTCCCTCACACATTCCCCCACCATCACGTTCACTCCCTCGCACACTCCCCCACCATCACACTCACATGCCCACGCAGTCTCCCACCATCACACGCCTTTCACACCTTAACTGAGCTCCTGCCTGTGAACACCGACCCAGTTGATCCCCTCTAAATGGCCTTTGACCCCATCCCCATTCTATTCCCTGAGTAACAGACATTATGGGCATTTAAGCGGGCATTGGATAGGCATATGGATGATAGTGGGCTAGTGTACGTTAGGTGGGCTTGGATCGGCGCAACATCGAGGGCCGAAGGGCCTGTACTGCGCTGTATTCTTCTATGTTCTATGTTTTATGTCCCACACAATGTGTTCTGTTTGTGATATCCTGTTATACCAGTCTCAGCCACAGCCTACGGTGCCACTCCACCTGTTACCCAGTAATGGCTCATGTTCTCACACCCACTATGTCCCGGAGCAATGGCATTTGGCCCAAGCTCCATAATGTTGCCCTGGCAATGGCCTGATATGGCGTCCCAATCTCTGTTCCCTAACATCGGCCTGAGGATCGACAACCCTCTTCTGTTCCCCCAGCACTGAAGGATTCGAGGAAGATGGTAGCATTGCGAGGTTATGATCGCAAGATGGAGAGAGAGTGAATGAGATTGGGGAAGGCAACGACAGTGGAATTGAGTGTGTAAATGGGAAAAGGAGAGAGAAATAGCAGTGCAGTGTGAGAGTGGGAGGGATATACGGAGAGAGAGAGTGACAAAGGGAGTAAGGTGAATTCTGCTGAGAGCCAAGTTGCAGTGGGAGACCCAGAGGTGAAAGTAAGGACAGAGGAAGTTAATCCCAGCTCCTGAGCTCAGGGCGCGGTGCCCTCCCCTTCCCTGTGGACTAGGACTTGTTATTGAGTCTGTCTCTCTCCAGCTCAGTTTCTCCAACACAAAGACACACAACAACATCGGTCACTCTGCTGCTCGGCACGCTTTAGTCAACATTTTTATTGTTTACAAGTGGAAGTGATGGATTCAGTCAGTGGGATGGTGCCTTTTCTCACTGGCCCCTGAGTTGTGAGAAATATTGAAATGTGTCCCTGTAACCCCCCTGTGGGATAAGGATGGACAAACCAGCGCTACCCTCAGTCTGTTACCATAGTGACATTCTGCTCCATCGCCGAAACACTGAACTGAAAAGAGAAAATCCCGGATGGATTGATTAATGAGGGAATTTGATGGAAGGATGGATTTGGGTGAAGGGATATTTCAGCACATTCTTCAGCTGCTGCCTGAACTTAGTCTGGGTCACGGCATAAATCGCGGTGTTTGTGCAGCAACTGAGGAGCTGCAGCATGAAGCCCAATTCCTGAACAAAGGGATGGAGATACACAGGGGTATACCCAATATCATCCATCCGGTACCATATAGAATACAGCATTAATGTTGACCATAACAGGATGAAATTGGCCGAGATGACAAACAGTAAAATGATGGATTTTTTTCGGTTTCTCATTTCAGTGTCAGACTGAGCGTCCCCATTGGTGTGAGCACGGAGTCTCCTGCGGGCTCTGCTGGTCACTAAAATGTGTCTGACGGTGAGAACATTGAGCAGCAGAATCAGGAGAAATGGGACACACGGGGTTAGAATGTTGTGGAGGAACTCGATCGTGACCCAGACAATGGAGAATAGAACAGCGTTTGTTACATAACAAAACCAGGGGAGGTTCCCCAGGTCATACCAAGCCGTGAACATAAAATACCAGGAAATGTTCTTTAAACAGCTCAGCACAGTCACTGCTCCCAGAACCACAGCCGCCGTCTTCTCACTGCAATATTTACTTTTCAGCTTCTGGCAACAAATAGCCACAAACCGATCAAAGGTGAAAGTGACGGTGAACCAGACAGAGCAGTCAGTGGCTGCATAAAGCAGGACGGCGTGGATATTACACACGGGGACGGAGACCCTCAGGAAATAAAACTGTTCCCAATAAACAATGGGAATGTGTCTCAGGATCAGGTCGAGGATAATGACCAGGAGATCCGCCGCTGCCATGGCCCCCAGGTAACGTCTGACACAGGGAGACAATCCACAATCTTTATAAAGCAGGACGTAGATGGTCACTACGTTAACTGTGAGGAAGGAAAACAAACCCATTATCCATCAGTCTGGAGGCAAAGGGACCCGTTTGATCGGGGACCCAGTGAGATTTTCAAATGTGTCCCTGTATTCAGGGATTTATTAAAATAATTGGAGCTGGAATAACAAATGGTAAGGTTGGAATTACTGACAAAAATGTGACTTAAACCACAAGAAACCCTCCCTCCCCAAACACACAGAGACACATCCATCAGGACAGATGGTTTCTAGAACATTCCCACACACTCGATCACTCGAGAGCAGACACAGGTCACTCCTTCCCAGATCCTAATACGGAGGGTGGAAACATCGCTGTCCTGAAGGATTCTCTCCCAGTTTCCTGAAGACAAACGGAGTTTGGGAATTCCTGTATTTTCGTCTAAATTGTGGAAGAAATGTAAACGCAGGGAAAACGTATTCCCCCTTTTAACTGCCTGAGGGGCCTTCGGAACAGTGCCTCCTTCTCCCTGGAACGGGATCTCTTCCCTCGGGATATTATCGTTTGTTCAATTCACTGACGTCCGGCCGTTCACAAACAGGTGTCAGGGACAGAACGTTCCGGGGAATGTCAGGGACAGAACATTCTGGGGAATGTCAGTTATAGAATGTCGGGAACGGAATGTTCCCGAGAACTCCTTGACCTCTCCATGACTTCCCCACCATCCACCCCACCCTCCTCTCTGACATATCACCTCTCCCCCATCTCCGTCTCCTGATCACATTCCCAGCTCCCTTCACCCCAGCCCCAGCTCCTGCACCAGCCCAGCTCCTTTCCCCCCCACCCAGCCCCAGCTCCTGCCCAGCCCCCTCCCATGAATCTCTAAGCTCCCAGCCCACAAGCCTCATTCCTGATGAAGGGATTATGCCTGAAACGTTCATTCCCCTGCTCCTCGGATGCTGCCTGACCTGCTGTGCTTTTCTAGCACCACACTCCTAGTCAGGAAACAGTCCGACACCGTCATACTCACCGGATCAGGCCTGATGGGCAATTTAGCTTAGATTTGATTACTTACAGTGTGGAAACAGACCCTTTTGCCCGACAAGTCACACTGACCCGCCGAAGCACAACCCACCCAAACCCATTCACCTACATTTACCCCTTCACTGAACACTACGGACAATTTCCCATGGCCAATTCACCTAACCTGCACATTTATTTTGGATTGTGGGAGGAAACCAGAGCACCCGGAGGAAACCCACTCAGACACGTTGAGAATGTGCAAACTCCACACAGTCAGTCACCTGAGGCGGGAATTGAACCCGGGTCTCTGGCGCTGTGAGGCAACAGTGCTCACCACTGTGCCACCGTGTCACCCAGAGTGTTTCATGAAGCCCCATCACCATCCCTGGGGATATTCCGTCCCACCGGCAGGACAGACCCACCAGCGGTGGGGACACCCTGGGATACATTCAGGAAGGAGTTACCCTGCAATTCCCCAACATTGATTCCAGAACCCAGGAAATCTCATGGTAACAGATCATGGTTAAAGAAATCGCCTGAGGATGGTTATCTCCTGCCCCCCACCCCTCCCCTCGGTGATAACTCACTTCCCCTCGATGTTGAAAACAAATCAGAGGAAAAACTGAAGCTGACAAGGACGCAGACCGTCCTCTGGGTGTGGGACTTCAATGTCCATCACCAGGAGTGTCCTCACAGGCCCGCCGATGCCTGAGCAGGACAGGCTTCAATACACAACAGCCAGACTTGGGGGAAACATTCTCACGAAACTCCTTGTCCCAGATGGATCTGTTGCTGACAGTATCTGTAGGAGCAGCCAGCACACAGTCCTGGTGGAGGGAAAGTCTCAGCCTCATATTTGACAAAGTCAAGATTAGTGTGTTCCTGGAAAAGCACAGCCGGTCAGGCAGCATCCGAGGAGCAGGAAAATCACCGTTTCGGGCAGCAAACCTTCATCACGAATGAGGCTGAGAGACTCCGGGATGGAGAGATAAATCATGTTAGGCGGACTGCTCACTGTGTGATGTGGCACTCCCTCCTGTGAAGTAGGACAGACTTCTAAAGGACTGAGCACATGGAAACTGGCCATCCATGAGGCACTGTGGGCTAGCAGCAGCTGCAGCATCAATGGCCTTCCCTCCATCATAAAGTCAGAAGTGGGCTATTCACTGATGGTTTCAAAATATTCAGCACCATTCACAACTGCACGGATACTGAAACAGGCTATTCAGCCCATCAAGAGTATAACACAGGAATAGAATGAGGCCATTCGGCCATTGGAGTCTGTTACTCAGCGATTGGAGCAGATGTTTTAATCTCTCAGACCGCTTACACAGGAAATGGAAGGGAACATAAGCATTCCAAAACTGCTACACAGGAATACGGGGAGCTGTGTAGCCCACGGAAGTGCATTGATCGATAAACCCAGACTAGATATCTGTCCAGCACTGGGAGCTGTGAAGAATTCAGCAGTGCACTAATGTGTGAACCTGAAAGAATTATCCATCCAGTATGTGGAGCAGCACAAACGACACCATTGCATTATCGATGAACCTCAACCGGTTACTCTGACCAGCACAGCGAACTGTGCAGTAATCACCATGAATTAATCCGTAAAAGAGGAGCAGTTACCCTCCCAGCACGAAGGACTCTGTACACCACCCCAGTGCATTGATTTGGAAACCAGGAGCAGTTAACCCCCAGCAGGTAGGACTGTGTACACCACCCCAGTGAATTGATCTGTAACCCAGGAGCAGTTACTCTCCCAGTATGTAGGACTATGTACTATACCCCAGTGCATTGATCTATAACCCAACAGCAGCTACCCTCCCAGCACATACAGATGTGTACATCACCTCAGTGCATTGATCTGTACACCTGGAGCAGTTACCTCCTCTGCATGTAGGACGAGGCACTCCACCCCAGTGCATTGATCTGTAAACCAGGAGCAGTTAACCGGCTGGAAAGTAGGATTGTGTACCCCCACCAAGTGCATTGATCTTTAAAGCAGGAGTGGTTACCCGAGCAGCATGTTGGACTGTGTACCCCACGACAGTACATTGGTCTGTAAACAAGGAGAAGTTACCGTCCCAGCATGTAGGACGGTGTACACCACTCCAGTGCATTCATCTGCAAACGAAAAGCAGTTATCCTCACATCATTTAGGACTGTGTACACCACCACAGTGCAGTCATCTGTAAACCAGGAGCAGTTACACTCCCAGCATGTAGGATTTTGTGCAACACCCCAGTGTATTGATATGTAACCCTTGAGCAGTTACCCTCCCAGCATGTAGGACTATGTACACCATATCAATGCATTTCTCTGTAAACCAGGAGCAGGTACGCTCCAAGCATTTAGGACTGTGTACCCCACCCCAGTGAATTGAACTGTAATCCAGGAGCAGTTACACTCCCAGCAGGAAGGACTGTGTACGCCACCTCAGTGCATTGATCTGTAAACCAGGAGCACTTACCATCCCAGCCTTTAGGACTGTGTACACCAACGGAGTGCATTGATCTGTAAACCAGTAGTAGTTCCCCTCCCAGCATGTATGACTGGGTACCCCACCCCAGTGCATTGATCTGTGAACCAGGAGCAGTTCCCCTCCAAGCATGTATGACTGGGTACCCCACCCCAGTGCATTGATCTGTGAACCAGGAGCAGTTACCCTCCCAGCATGTAGGACGGTGTACACCATCCCAGTGCATTCATCTGCAAACGAGAAGCAGTTACCCTCACATCATGTAGGACTGTGTACACCACCCCAGTGCAGTCATCTGTAAACCAGAAGCAGTTACACTCTCAGCAAGTAGGGTTTTGTGCAACACCCCAGTGTATTGATATGTAACCCGTGAGCAGTTACCCTCCCAGCATGTAGGACGATGTACACGATATCAATGCATTTCTCTGTAAACCAGGAGCAGGTACCCTCCGAGCATTTAGGACTGTGTACCCCACCCAAGTGCATTGAACTGTAAACCAGGAGAAGTTACACTCCCAGCAGGAAGGACTGAGTACACCACCTCAGTGCATTGATCTGTAAACCAGGAGAACTTACCATCCCAGCCTTTCGGACTGTGTACACCAACGGAGTGCATTGATCTGTAAACCAGGAGCAGTTACCCTCCTCGCCTTTAGGACTGTGTACCCCACCCCAGTGCACTGATCTTTAAACCAGGAACAGTTACCCTCCCAGCATGTAGGACGGTGTACACCACCACAGTGCATAGATCTGTAACCCAACAGCAGTTACTTTCCCAGCATATAGGACTGTGTACACCTCCCCAGTGCATTGATCTGTAATCCAGGAGCAGTTACCCTCCCCGCACGTAGGACTGTGTACACCACCCCAGTGCATTGATGTGTAAACCAGGATCAGCTACCTTCCCAGCATCTCGGACTGTGTACACCACGCTAGTGCATTGATCTGTAAACCAGAAGCAGTTACCCTCCCAGAGTCTAAGATTGTCTCACCCACCCCAGTCCATTAATCTATAAACCAGGAACAGTTACCCTCCCAGAGTCTAAGATTGTCTAACCCACCCCAGTCCTTTGATCTGCAAACCAGGAGCAGTTACCCTCCCAGCATGTAGGGCTGTGTACACCATCCCAGTGCATTGATCTGTAAACCAGGAGCTGTTACCCACACAACATGTAGGACTATGTACACCACAACTGTGCATTGATCTGTAACCCAGCAGCAGCAGCCTCCCCAGCATTTAGAGCAATGTACACAACCCAGTGCATTGATCTGCAAACCAGGACCAGGAACCACCCCATCATGTGGGGCTGTGTACACCACACCAGTGCATTGATCTGTAAACCTTGAGCAGTTACCCTCCCAGCATGTAGGACTATGTACACCACTTCAGTGCATTTTACTGTAAACGAGGAGCAGGTATCCACCAAGCATTTATGACTGTATACCCCACCCCAGTGCCTTGATCAGTAAACCAGGAGCAGTTACCCTTACAGCATGTAGGACTGTGCACACCATCTCAATGCATTGATCTGTAACCCAGCAGCAGCTACACTCCCAGCATGTAGGACTGTGTACTCCACCCCACTGCATTGATCTGTAAACCAGGAACATTTACCCTCCCAGCTTGTAGAACTGTGTACTCCATCCCAGTGCATTGATCTGTAAAGCAGGAACAGGTATCCTCCTAGCATGTAGGACTATGTACCCCACCCCAGTGCATTGATGTGAATGCCAGCAGCAGTTACACTCCCAGCATGTCGGACTGTGTACACCACCACAATGCATTGATCTGTAAACCAGGAGTAGTTATACTCCCAGTATGTCGGATTGTGTACACCACCCAGGTACATTGATTTGTAAACCAGGAAGAGTTCCCCACCAAGAATGTAGGACTGTGTCCACCATCCCAGTGCATTCATCTGCAAACCAGGAGCAGCTACCATTCCAGCATGTAGGATTGTGTAAAACTCCCCAGTACATTGAACTGTAAACCAGGAGCAGTTACCCTCCCAGCACATAGGACTGTGTACACAACCCCAGTGCATTCACTTGTAAACCAGGAGCAGTTCGCGTCCCAGCATGTAGGACTGTGGACAACTACAAAGTGCATTGATCTGTAAACCAGGAGCAGTTCGCGTCCCAGCATGTAGGACTGTGTACACCATCACAGTGCATTGATCTGTAACCCAGCAGCAGCTACCCTCCCAGCATGTGGGACTGTGTACACCATCACAGTGCATTGATCTGTAACCCAGCAGCAGCTACCCTCCCAGCATGTAGGACTGAGTACACCACCCCAGTGCATTGATCTGTAAACCAGGAACAGTTACCCTCCAAGCATGAAGGACTGTTTACAACACCACAGTGCTGTGTTCTGTAAAAGAGTAGCATTTACACTCCCAGCATGTAGGACTGCATACACTACCCCAGTGCAATGATCTGTAAACCAGGCGGAGTCACCCTCCCATGCATGTAGGACTGTGTACACCACCCCAGTGCATTGACCTGTACACCAGGAGCAGTTACCCTCGCAGTTTGTAGGACTATGTACACCATCCCAGTGCATTGACCTGTAAACCAGGAGCAGTTACCCTCCCAGCATGTAGGACATGCATACACCTTCCCAGTGCATTGATCTGTAAACCAGGAACAGTTCACCACCAATAATGTAAGACGGTGTACACCACCCCAGTGCATTGATCTCTCAGCCAAAAGCAGTTAGCCACCCAGCATTTAGGACTGTGTTCCCCATCCCACTGCATTGATCTGTACTCCTGGAGTATTTACCCTCCTACCGCCTAGGACTGTATACCCAACCCAGTGCATTAAACTGTAAACCAGGAGCAGTTATCCCCCAGCATGTAGGACTGTGTAGACCAACCCCAGTGCATTAAGCTGTCAACCAGGAACAGTTACCCTCCCAGCATGTAGGACTGTGTACACCACCCCAGTGCATTGATCTGTAAACAAGGAGGAGTTCGCGTCCCAGCATGTAGGACTGAGTACAGCACCCCAGTGTATTGATCTGTAAACCAGGAACAGTTACCCTCCCAGCATGAAGGACTGTGTACAAAACCACAATGCTGTGATCTGAAAAAGAGTAGCATTTACACTCCCAGCATGTAGGTCTGCATACACTACCCCAGTGCAATGATCTGTAAACCAGGCGCAGTCACCCTCCCAGCATGTAGGACTGTGTACACCACCCCAGTGCATTGATCTGTACACCAGGAGCAGTTACCCTCCTACCGCCTAGGACTGTATTCCCCAACCCAGTGCATTGAACTGTAAACCAGGAGCAGTTATCTCCCAGCATGTAGGACTGTGTAGACCAACCCCAGTGCATTAAGCTGTCAACCAGGAACAGTTAACCTCCCAGCATGTAGGACTGTGTACACCACCCCAGTGCATTGATCTGTAAACAAGGAGGAGTTCGCGTCCCAGCTTGTAGGACTGTGTACACCATCACAGTACATTGATCTGTAACCCAGCAGCAGCTACCCTCCCAGCATGTAGGACTGTGTACACCATCACAATGCATTGATCTGTAAACCAGGAACAGTTACCCTCCCAGCATGAAGGACTGTGTACAAAACCACAATGCTGTGATCTGAAAAAGAGTAGCATTTACCCTCCCAGCATGTAGGTCTGCATACACTACCCCAGTGCAATGATCTGTAAACCAGACGCAGTCATCCTCCCAGCATGTAGTACTGTGTACACCACCCCAGTGCATTGATCTGTAATCCAGGAGCAGTTACCCTCGCAGCATGTAGGACTGTGTACACCATCCCAGTGCATTGACCTGTAAACCAGGAGAGGTTACCCTCCCTGCATGTAGGACTGCATACACCTTCCCAGTGCATTGATCTGTAAACCAGGAACAGTTCCCCACCAATAATGTAAGTTCGTGTACACACCCCAGTGCATTGATCTCTCAGCCAAAAGCAGTTACCCACCCAGCATATAGCACTGTGTTCCCCATCCCACTGCATTGATCTGTACTCCTGGAGCATTTACCCTCCTACCGCCTAGGACTGTACACCCAACCCAGTGCATCGAACTGTAAACCAGGAGCAGTTATCCCTCAGCATGTAGGACTGTGTAGGCCACCCCAGTGCATTGCGCTGTCAACCAGGAACAGTTACCCTCCCAGCATGTAGGACTGTGTACATCATCCCAGTGCATTGATCTGAAAATCAGGACCAGTTCCCCACCCAATATGTAGGACTGTGTACACCACCCCCGTGCATTGATCTGTAAACCAGGAGCAGTTAACCTCCCAGCTTGCAGGACTGTCGACAACACCCCAATGCATTGATCTGAAAACCAGCAGCAGTTACCCGCCCAGCATGTCGGACTGTGTACACCACCCCAGTGCATTGATCTGTAATCCAGGAGCAGTTACCCTCCCAGCGTGTAGGGTCTGTTTACACCACCCCAGTGTATTGATCTGTCAACCTGGAATAGTTACCATCCCAGCATGTAGGACTATGTACCCCATAACAGTGCATTGATCTATAAACCAGGAGCAGTTACCCGCCCTGCATGTAGGACTGTGCACAACAACGCAGTGCATTGATCTTAAAACCAGAAATAGATACACTCCCAGCATGTAGGACTGTGTACCCCACCCCAGTGCATTGCTCTGTTAACCAGGGGAAGTTACACCCTCCCCGCGTGTAGGACTGTGCACACCACCCGAGTGCATTGATCTGTAAACTAGAAGCAGTTACTCCACCCAGCATGTAGGACTGTGTACCTCACCCCAGTGCATTGATCTGTAATCCAGGAGCAGTTACCCTCCTTGCATGTAGGACTGTGCACACCACCCCAGTGCATTGAACTGTAAATTAGGAGCAGTTACTCCACCCACCATGTAGGACTGTGTACCCCACCACAGTGCATTGATTTGTAAACCAGCAGCAGATATCTTCCAAGCATGTCGGACTGTGTACCCCACCCCAGTGCATTGATCTGTAATCCAGGAGCAGTTACCATCCCAGCATGTCGGACTGTGTACACAACCCAGTGCATTGATCTGTAAACCAGGAGCAGTTACCCTCCCAGCATGTAGCACTGTCTTCACCACCCCAGTGCATTGATCTGTAATCCAGGCGCAGTTACCCTCCCATCATGTAGGAGTGTGTACAGCACCCCAGTGCATTGATCTGTAATCCAGGAGCAGTTACCCTCCCAGCGTGTAGGGTCTGTTTACACCACCCCAGTGCATTGACCTGTAAACCAGGAGTAGTTAGCGTCCCAGAATGAAGGACTGTGTACACCATCACAGTGCATTGATCTGTAACCCAGTAGCAGCTACCCTCCCAGCATGTAGGACTGTGAACACGACCCCAGTGCATTGATCTGTAAACCAGGAACAGTTACCCTCCCAGCATGAAGGACGATGTACAACACCCAGGTGCAGTGATCTGAAAAACAGTAGCACTTCCCCTCCCAGCATGTAGGTCTTCATACATTACCCCAGTGCAATGATCTGCAAACCAGGAACAGTTACCCTCCCAGCATGTCGGACTGCATGTACCATTCCAGTGCATTGATCTGTAAACCAGGAAAAGTTACCCACCCAGCATGTAGGACTGTGTACACCACCCGAGTGCATTGATCTGTAAACCAGGAACAGTTACACTCCCAGCATGAAGGACTGTGTACAAGACCCCAGGGCATTGATCTGAAAAACAGTAGCAGTTACCCTCCCAGCATGTAGGTCTGCATACATTACCACAGTGCAATGATCTGTAACCCAGGAGCAGTTGCTCTCCCAGCATGAAGGACTGTGTAGACTACCCCAGTGCATTGATCTGAAATCCAGGAGCAGTTACCCTCCCAGCTTGAAGGGCTTTATACAACACCCCAGTGCATTGATCTGAAAACGAGCAGCAGTTACCTCTCAGCATTTCGGATTGTGTACATTACCTCTCTGCATTGATCTGTAAACCAGGAACAATTCCCCACCAAGAATGTACGACTGTGTACCCCACCCCAGTGCAATGATCTGTAACCCTGGAGCAGTTACCTCCCCAGAATGTAGGACCGTGTTCCCAACCCCAATGCACTGATCTGTGCATCTGGAGCATTTACCCTCCTACCGCCTAAGACTGTGTACACCAACCCAGTGCATTGAACTGTAAAACAGGAGCAGTTACCCCCAGCATGTAGGACTGTGTAGCCCACCCCAGTGCATTGAGCTGTCAACCAGGAACAGTTACCCTCCCAGCATGTAGGATTGTGTACACCACCCCAGTGCATTGATCTGTAACCTATGAGCAGTTACCCTCCCAGCTTGCAGGACTGTATACAAGACCCCAGTGCATTGATCTGAAAACCAGCAGCAGTTACCCTCCCAGCATGTCGGACTGTGTACACCAGTGCATTGATCTTTAAACCAGGAGCAGTTACCCTCCCAGCATGGAGGACTGTGTACCCGCACCCCAGTGCATTGATCTGTCAACCAGGAACAGTTACCCTCCCAGTTTGAAGGACTTGATACAACACCCCAGTGCATTGATCTGAAAACCAGCAGCAGTTAACCTCTCAGCATGTCGGATTGTGTACACTAACCCTCTGCATTGATCTGTAAACCAAGAACAGTTACCCCCCGAGAATGTGGGAATGTGTACAACATCCCAGTGCAATGATCTGTAAACCAGGAACAGTTCCCCACCAAGAATGTACGAATGTGTACCCCATCCCAGTGCAATGATCTGTAACCCTGGAGCAGTTACCTACCCAGAATGTAGGACTGTGTTCCCCACCCCAATGCACTGATCTGTGCACCTGGAGGAATTTACCCTCCTACCGTCTAGTACTGTGTACACCAACCCAGTGCATTGATCTATAAACCAGGAGCAGTTACCCGCCCTGCATGTAGCACTGTGCACAACAACGCAGTGCATTGATCTTAAAACCAGAAGCAGATACACTCCCAGCATGTAGGACTGTGTACCCCACCCCAGTGCATTTATCTGTTAACCAGGGGAAGTTACACCCTCCCCGCATGTAGGACTGTGTACACAACCCAGTGCATTGATCTGTAAACCAGGAGCAGTTCCCCTCCCAGTTTGTAGGACTGTGTACACCACCCCAGTGCATTGATCTGTAAACCAGGAGCAGTGACCCTCCCAGCATGTAGGACTGTGTAGACGACCCCAGTGCATTGATCTGAAAAACAGGAGCAGTTACCTGCCAGAATGTAGGGCTGAGTTCCCCACCCCAATGCACTGATCTGTGCACCTGGAGCATTTACCCTCCTACCGCCTAGGACTGTATTCCCCACCCCAGTGCATTGAACTGTAAACCAGGAGCAGTTATCCCCCAGCATGTAGGACTGTGTAGCCCACCCCAGTGCATTGAGCTGTCAACCAGGAACAGTTACCCTCCCAGCATGTAGGACAGCGTACACCACCCCAGTGAATTGATCTGTAAAAAAGGAGCAGTTACTCTCGCAGCATGTCGGCCTGTGTACCCCACCCCAGTGTTTTGATCTGTAAATCAGGACCAGTTCCCTACCCAGCATGTAGCACTGTGCCTTGATCTGTAACCCAGGAACATTTACCCTCCTACAGTCTACGACTATGTACACCAATCCAGTGCAATGAAATGTAAACCAGGAGCAGTTATCCCCCAGGTTGGAGGACTGTGTACACCACCCCAGTGCATTGATCTGTCAACCTGGAATAGTTACCCTCCCAGCATGTAGGACTGTGTACCCCATAACAGTGCATTAATCTGTAAACCAGGAGCAGTTACCCGCCCAGCATGTAGGACTGTGTACACAACCCCAGTGCATTGATCTGTAAATCAGGGGCAGTTACCCTCCCAGCATGTAGGACTGTGGACAACAACGCAGTGCATTGATCTTAAAAACAGAAGCAGATACACTCCCAGCATGTAGGACTGTGTACCCCACCCCAGTGCATTGATCTGTTAACCAGGGGAAGTTACACCCTCCCCGCATGTAGGACTGTGCACACTACCCCAGTGCATTGATCTGTAAACTAGGAGCAGTTACTCCACCCAGCATGTAGGACTGTGTACCCCACCACAGTGCATTGATTTGTAAACCAGCAGCAGATATCTTCCAAGCATGTAGGACTGTGTACCCCACCCCAGTGCATTGACCTGTAATCCAGGAGCAGTTACCCTCCCACCATGTAGGACTGTGTACACCACCCCAGTACATTGATCTGTAACCCAGGAGCAGTTACCCTCCCACCATGTAGGACTGTGTACACAACCCAGTGCATTGATCTGTAAACCAGGAGCAGTTACCCTCCCAGCATGTAGGACAGTGTACACCACCCCAGTGCATTGATCTGTAAACCAGGAGCAGTTACCCTCCCACCATGTAGGACTGTGTACACATCCCAGTGCATTGATCTGTAATCCAGAAGCAGTTACCCTCCCAGCGTGTAGGACAGTGTACACCACCCCAGTGCATTGATCTGTAAACCAGGAGCAGTTACCCTCCCAGCGTGTAGGACAGTGTACACCACCCCAGTGCATTGATCTGTAAACTAGGTGCAGCTACCCTCCCATCATGAAGGACTGTGTACACCATCACAGTGCGTTGATCTTTAACCCAGCAGCAGCTACCCTCCCAGCATGTAGGACTGTGTACACGACCCCAGTGCATTGATCTGTAAACCAGGAACAGTTACCCTCCCAGCATGAAGGACTATGTACAACACCAGGTGCAGTGATCTGAAAAACAGTAGCACTTGCCCTCCCCGCATGTAGGTCTTCATACACCACCCCACTGCAAATATCTGTAAACCAGGAACAGTTACCCTCCCAGCATGAAGGACTGTGTACAACACCCCAGGGCATTGATCTGAAAAACAATAGCAGTTACCCTCCCAGCATGTAGGTCTGCATACATTACCACAGTGCAATGATCTGTAACCCAGGAGCAGTTACTCTCCCAGCATGAAGGACTGTGTAGACTACCCCAGTGCATTGATCTGAAAACCAGGAGCAGTTACCCTCCCAGCTTGAAGGGCTTTATACAACACCCCAGTGCATTGATCTGAAAACGAGCAGCAGTTACCTCTCAGCATTTCGGATTGTGTACATTACCTCTCTGCATTGATCTGTAAACCAGGAACAAATTCCCACCAAGAATGTACGACAGCATGTAGCACTGCGTCGACCACTCCAGTGCATTGATCTGAAAACGAGCAGCAGTTACCCTCTCAGCATGTCGGATTGTGTACACTACGTCTCTGCATTGATCTGTAACCCAGGAACAGTTCCCCCCCCGAGCATGTAGGAATGTGTACAACATTCCAGTGCATTGATCTGTAAACCAGGAACAGTTCCCCACCAAGAATGTAGGACTGTGTACCCCATCCCAGTGCATTGATCTGTAACCCTGGAGCAGTTACCTCCCCAGAATGTAGGACTGTGTTCCTCACCCCAATGCACTGATCTGTGCACCTGGAGCATTTACCCTCCTACCGTCTACGACTGTGTACACAAACCCGGTGCAATGAACTGTAAACCAGGAGCAGTTATCCACCAGCATGGAGGACTGTGTACACCGCCCCAGTGCATTGATCTGTAAATCAGGAATAGTTACCCTTCCAGAATGTAGGACTGTGTACCCCACCCCAGTGCATTGATCTGTTAACCTGGATTAGTTACCCTCCCAGCATGTATGACTATGTACCCCATAACAGTGCATTGATCTGTAAACCAGGAGCAGTTACCCTCCCAGCATGTAGGACTGTGTACACCACCCCAGTGCATTGATCTGTAATCCAGGAGCAGTTACCCTCCCCGCATGTAGGACTGTGCACACCACCCAAGTGCATTGATCTGTAAATTAGGAGCAGTTACTCCACCCAGCATGTAGGACTGTGTACCCCACCACAGTGCATTGATTTGTAAACCAGCAGCAGATATCTTCCAAGCATGTAGGACTATGTACCCCAGCCTAGTGCATTGATCTGTAAATCAGGAGCATTTACCCGCCCTGCATGTAGGACTGTGTACATCAACGCAGTGCATTGATCTTAAAACCAGAAGCAGATACACTCCCAGCATGTAGGACTGTGTACCCCACCCCAGTGCATTGATCTGTTAACCAGGGGAAGTTACACCCACCCCGCATGTAGGACTGTGCACACCACCCCAGTGCATTGATCTGTAAACCCGGAGCAGTTATTCCACCCAGCATGTAGGACTGTGTACCCCACCACAGTGCATTGATTTGTAAAACAGGAGAGAATACCTTCCAAGCATGTAGGACTGTGTACCCCATCATAGTGCATTGATCTGTAAGTCAGGAATAGGTAACCTCCCAGCATGTAGGACTGTGTACCACACCACATTGCATTGATATTTAAACCAGGAGCAGTTACCCTCGCAGCACGTTGGACAGTGTACACTTCCCCAGAGCCTTGATCTGTAACCCAGGAGCATTTACCCTCCTACAGTCTAGGACTGTGTACACCAACCCAGTGCAATGAACTGTAAACCAGGAGCAGTTATCCCCCAGCATGGAGGAATGTGTACACCACCCCAGTGCATTGTGCTGTCAACCTGGAATAGTTACCCTCCCAGCATGTCGGACTATGTACCCCATAACAGTGCATTGATATGTAAACCAGGAGCAGTTACCCGCCCAGCATGTAGGACTGTGTACACCACCCCAGTGCATTGATCTGTAAACAAGGAGCAGTTACCCTCCCAACATGTAGGACTGTGTACAACAACGCAGTGCATTGATCTTAAAACCAGAAGGAGATACACTCCCAGCATGTAGGACTGTGTACACCACCCCAGTGCATTGATCTGTTAACCGGGGAAGTTACACCCTCCCCGCATGTAGGACTGTGCACACCACCCCAGTGCATTGATCTGTGAACTAGGAGCAGTTACTCCACCCAGCATGTTGGACTGTGTACCCCACCACAATGCATTGATTTGTAAACCAGCAGCAGATATCTTCCAAGCATGTCGGACTGTGTACCCCACCCCAGTGCATTGATCTGTAATCCAGGAGCAGTTACCATCCCAGCATGTAGGACTGTGTACACAACCCAGTGCATTGATCTGTAAACCAGGAGCAGTTACCCTCCCAGCTTGTTGGACTGTATACACCATCCCACTGCATTGATCTGTAAACTAAGAGAAGTTACGCTCCCAGCATGTAGGACTGTGTACTCCACCCCAGTGCATTGATCTGTAAACCAGGATCAGTTAGCCTACCATCATGTAGGAGTGTGTACACCACCCCAGTGCATTGATCTGTAATCCAGGAGCAGTTACCCTCCCAGCATGTAGGACTGTGTACACGACCCCAGTGCATTGATCTGTAAACCAGGAGCAGTTACCCTCCCAGCATGAAGGACTGTGTACAACACCCCAGGGCATTGATCTGTAAAGCAGCAGCAGTGAGCCCCCCATCATGAAGGACTGTGTACCCCACCCCTTTGCATTGATTTGTAAACCAGGAGCAGTTACCTGCCCAGCTTGAAGGGCTTTATACAACACCTAGTGCATTGATATGAAAACGAGCAGCAGTTACCCTCTCAGCATGTCGGATTATGTACATTACCTCTCTGCATTGATTTGTACACTAGGAACAGTTCCCCACCAAGAACGTATGACTGTGTTCCCCACCCCAATGCACCGATCTGTGCACCTGGAGCATTTACCCTCCTACCGTCTAGGACTGTGTACACGAACCCAGTGCAATGAACTGTAAACCAGGAGCAGTTATCCCCCAGCATGGAGGACTTTGTCCACCGCCCCAGTGCATTGATCTGTAAACCAGGAACAGTTACCCTTCCAGATTGTAGGACTGTGTACAACAACGCGGTGCATTGATCTTAAAACCAGAAGGAGATACACTCCCCGCATGTAGCACTCTGCACAACACCCCACTGCATTGATCTGTAAACTAAGAACAGTTACTCCACCCAGCATGTAGGACTGTGTACCCCACCACAGTGCATTGATTTGTAACCCAGGAGCAGATAACTTCCAAGAATGTAGGACTGTGTATCCCACCCCAGTGCATTGACCTGTAAACCAGGAGTAGTTACCATCCAAGCATGTAGGACTGTGTACCCCACCCCAGTGCATTGGCCTGTAAACCAGGAACAGTTACCCTCCCAGCATGTAGGACTGTGTACACCACCACAGTGCATTGATCTGTAAACCAGGAGTAGCTACCATCCCGGCATGTAGGGACAGTGTACAACTCCCCAGTGTATTGATCTGTAAACCAGGAGCAGTTAGTGTCCCAGCATGAAGGACTGTGTACACCATCACAGTGCATTGATCTGTAACCCAGCCGCAGTTACCCTCCCAGCATGTAGGACTGTTTACACCACGCCAGTGCATTGATCTGTAAACCAGGAACTGTTACCCTCCCAGCATGAAGGACTATGTACAGTGCAGTGATCTGAAAAACAGTAGCACTTTCCCTCCTAGCATGTAGGACTGTATACACCACCCGAGTGCATTGATTTGTAAACCAGAAGCAGTTATCCTCCCAGCACGTAGGACAATGTACACAACCCCAGTGCACTGACCTGTAAACCAGGAGCAGTTACCATCCCAGCATGTAGGGACTGTGTACAACTCCCCAGTGCATTGATATGTAAACCAGGAGCAGTTACCCTCCCAGCATGTAGGGACTGTGTACAACTCCCCAGTGCATTGATCTGTAAACCAGGAACAGTTAACCTCCCAGCTTGAAGGACTATGTACAACACCCAGGTGCACTGATCTGAAAACCAGAAGCAGTTACCCTCCCAGCACGTAGGACAATGTACACAACCCCAGTGCATTGACCTGTAAACCAGGAGCAGTTACCATCCCAGCATGTAGGACTGTGTATCTCACCCCAGTGCATTGATCGCTAAGCCAGGAGCAGTTACCCACCCAGCATGTAGGACTGTGTACCTCACCCCACTGCATTGATCTGTAATCCAAGAGCAGTTATTCCACCCAGCAGGTAGGACTGTACCCCACCCCAGTGCATTGATCTGTAAACCAGGAGCAAATACCAGCCCAGCATGTAGGACTGTGTAACCCACCCCAATGCATTGATCTGTAAATCAGGAGCAGTTCCCAACCCAGTATGTAGGACTGTGTATACAACCCCAGTTCATTGATCTGTAAACCAGGAGCAGTTAACCTCCCATCATGTCAGACTGTGTATACCACCCCAGTGCATTGATCTGTAAACAGGAGCAGTTACCCTCCCAGCATGTAGGACTGTGTACACCACCCCAGTGCATTGATCAGTAAACCAGGAGCAGATCCCATCCCAGCATGTAGGACTGTGTACACCACCCCAGTGTTTTGATCTGTAAATCAGAGCAGTTCCCCACCCAGTATGTAGGACTGTGTACTCCACCCCAGTGCATTGATCTGTCAACCAGGAGCAGTCACCCTCCCTGCATTTAGGTCGGCATACACTACCCAAGTGCAATGCTCTATAAACCAGGAGCAGTTACAATCCCAGCATATAGGAACGTATACACCACCCCAGTGCATTGATCTGTAAACCAGGAGCAGTTACCCTCCCAGCACGTAGGACTGTGTACACAACCACAGTGCATTGATCTGTCAACCAGGAACAGTTACCCTCCCAGCATGAAGGACTGTGTACACCACCCGAGTGCATTGATCTGTAAACCAGGAACAGTTACCTTCCGAGCATGTTGGACAGTGTACCACACCCTTAGGGTATTGATCTGAAAAACAGTAGCATTTACCCTCCCAGCATGTGGGTCTGCATACATTACCACAGTGGAATGACCTGTAAACCAGGAAGAGTTTCCCTCCCAACATGTAGGACTGTGTACACCACCCCAGTGCATTGATCTCTAAGCCAGGAGCAGTTAGCCACCCGCATGTAGGACCGTGTTCCCTACCCCACTGCTTTGATCTGCGCACCTGGAGCATTTACCCTCCTACCGTCTAGGACTGTGTACACCAACCCAGTGCATTGACCTGTAAACCAGGAGTAGTTACCATCCAAGCATGTAGGACTGTGTACCCCACCCCAGTGCATTGGCCTGTAAACCAGGAACAGTTACCCTCCCAGCATGTAGGACTGTGTACACCACCACAGTGCATTGATCTGTAAACCAGGAGTAGCTACCATCCCGGCATGTAGGGACAGTGTACAACTCCCCAGTGTATTGATCTGTAAACCAGGAGCAGTTAGTGTCCCAGCATGAAGGACTGTGTACACCATCACAGTGCATTGATCTGTAACCCAGCCGCAGTTACCCTCCCAGCATGTAGGACTGTTTACACCACGCCAGTGCATTGATCTGTAAACCAGGAACTGTTACCCTCCCAGCATGAAGGACTATGTACAGTGCAGTGATCTGAAAAACAGTAGCACTTTCCCTCCTAGCATGTAGGACTGTATACACCACCCGAGTGCATTGATTTGTAAACCAGAAGCAGTTATCCTCCCAGCACGTAGGACAATGTACACAACCCCAGTGCACTGACCTGTAAACCAGGAGCAGTTACCATCCCAGCATGTAGGGACTGTGTACAACTCCCCAGTGCATTGATATGTAAACCAGGAGCAGTTACCCTCCCAGCATGTAGGGACTGTGTACAACTCCCCAGTGCATTGATCTGTAAACCAGGAACAGTTAACCTCCCAGCTTGAAGGACTATGTACAACACCCAGGTGCACTGATCTGAAAACCAGAAGCAGTTACCCTCCCAGCACGTAGGACAATGTACACAACCCCAGTGCATTGACCTGTAAACCAGGAGCAGTTACCATCCCAGCATGTAGGACTGTGTATCTCACCCCAGTGCATTGATCGCTAAGCCAGGAGCAGTTACCCACCCAGCATGTAGGACTGTGTACCTCACCCCACTGCATTGATCTGTAATCCAAGAGCAGTTATTCCACCCAGCAGGTAGGACTGTACCCCACCCCAGTGCATTGATCTGTAAACCAGGAGCAAATACCAGCCCAGCATGTAGGACTGTGTAACCCACCCCAATGCATTGATCTGTAAATCAGGAGCAGTTCCCAACCCAGTATGTAGGACTGTGTATACAACCCCAGTTCATTGATCTGTAAACCAGGAGCAGTTAACCTCCCATCATGTCAGACTGTGTATACCACCCCAGTGCATTGATCTGTAAACAGGAGCAGTTACCCTCCCAGCATGTAGGACTGTGTACACCACCCCAGTGCATTGATCAGTAAACCAGGAGCAGATCCCATCCCAGCATGTAGGACTGTGTACACCACCCCAGTGTTTTGATCTGTAAATCAGAGCAGTTCCCCACCCAGTATGTAGGACTGTGTACTCCACCCCAGTGCATTGATCTGTCAACCAGGAGCAGTCACCCTCCCTGCATTTAGGTCGGCATACACTACCCAAGTGCAATGCTCTATAAACCAGGAGCAGTTACAATCCCAGCATATAGGAACGTATACACCACCCCAGTGCATTGATCTGTAAACCAGGAGCAGTTACCCTCCCAGCACGTAGGACTGTGTACACAACCACAGTGCATTGATCTGTCAACCAGGAACAGTTACCCTCCCAGCATGAAGGACTGTGTACACCACCCGAGTGCATTGATCTGTAAACCAGGAACAGTTACCTTCCGAGCATGTTGGACAGTGTACCACACCCTTAGGGTATTGATCTGAAAAACAGTAGCATTTACCCTCCCAGCATGTGGGTCTGCATACATTACCACAGTGGAATGACCTGTAAACCAGGAAGAGTTTCCCTCCCAACATGTAGGACTGTGTACACCACCCCAGTGCATTGATCTCTAAGCCAGGAGCAGTTAGCCACCCGCATGTAGGACCGTGTTCCCTACCCCACTGCTTTGATCTGCGCACCTGGAGCATTTACCCTCCTACCGTCTAGGACTGTGTACACCAACCCAGTGCAATGATCTGTAAACCAGGAGCAGTTATCCCCCAGCATGGAGGACTGTGTACACAACCCCAGTGCATTGATCTGTAAACCAGGAACAGTTACCCTTCCAGATTGTAGGACTGTGTCCCCCACCCCAGTGCATTGTTCTGTAAACCAGGAGCAGTTACCGTCCCAGCATGTAGGACCTTGTACAACAACGCAGTGCATTGATCTGTAAACCAGGAGCAGCATCCCTCCCTCCATGTAGGTCTGCATACACTACCCCAGTGCATTGATCTGTAAACCAGGAGCAGTTGCCGTCCCAGCATGTAGGACTGAGTACACCAACACAGTGCATTGATCTGTAAACCAGGAGCAGTTACCCTCCTAGCATGTAGGACTTTGTACACCACCCCAGTGTTTTGATCTGTAAATCAGGAGCAGTTCCCCACCCAGCATGTAGGACTGTGTACAGCACCCCATTGCATTAATCTGTAGACCAAAAGCAGTTACCCACACAGCATGTAGGATTGTGTACACCACCCCAGTGCGTTGATCTGTAAACCGTGAGCAGTTACCCTCCCAGCATGTAAGACTGTGTACACCGCCCCAGTGCGTTGATCTGTAAACTAGGAGCAGTTACCCTCGCAGCATGTAAGACTGTAGACAACACACCAGTGCATTGATCTGAAAACCAGGAGCAGTTACCCTCCCAGCTTGTAGGACTATGTAGGCCACCACAGTGCATTGATTTATAAACCAGGAGCAGTTCCCCTCCCAGCTTGTAGGACTGTGTACCCCACCCCAGTGCATTGATCTGTAAACCAGGAGCAGTTACCCGCCCTGCATGGAGGACTGTGTACCCCACCACAGTGCATTGATCTGTAAACCAGGAGTAGATCCCATCCCAGCATGTAGGACTGTGTACACCACCCCAGTGCATTGATCTGAAATCCAGGAGCAGTTACCCTCCCCGCATGTAGGACTGTGTACACCACACCACTGCATTGATCTGTAAACCAAGATCAGTTGCCCTCCCAGAATGTAGGACTGTGTACACCACGCCTGTGCATTGATCTGTAAACCAGGAGTTGTTATTCCACCCAGCATGTAGGACTGCGTACCCCACCCCAGTGCATTGATCTGTAAACCAGGAGCAGATACCATCCCAGCATGTAGGACTGTCTACCCCACCCCAGTGCATTGATTTGTAAATCAAGAGCAGTTCCCCACCCAGTATGTAGGACTGTGTACACCACCCTAGTGAATTGATCTGTAAACCAGGAGCAGTTACCCTTCCAGCGTGTCGGACTTTGTATACCACCCCAGTGCATTGATCTGTAAACCAGGAGCAGTTACCCTCCCAGCATGTTGGACTTTGTACACCACCACAGTGTTTTGATCTGTAAATCAGGAGCAGTTCCCCACCCAGTATGTAGGACCGTGTACACCACCCCAGTGCATTGATCTGTAAATCAGGAGCAGTTCCCCAAACCAGTATGTAGGACCGTGTACACCACCCCAGTGCATTGATCTGTAAACCAGGAGCAGTCACCCTCCCTGCCTGTAGGACTATGTACCCCACCCCAGTGCATTGCTCGGGACCACTGTCTTAGATCGTTGCCCATCGTGGGTATTCTTGCATCCTGTGCTGGAAGTGACAGGATGTACAGCTCCCACCCCTTTACCTCTCCATATATGCATTGTGCCCCGACAAGGGGGTTCTGTGGTTGTGAACATCACTGTCACAGAGAGAGATGGCGGTGGAATCAGTTTAACTACCGTCACATGTAAGGAATTTGTGAAATAGACAGAGATGGGGGATACTGATAGACAGTGCCATGTAAGGATGTATTCCCAGGTTTCAGAATTCTGAAGTGTGGACACTTCGATAGCATCCTGTAACATGAGCCAGTCTTCCCAGGAAAGATGGGAAAATGGGATATTTGAGCATTTGTTCTACAGCTTTGTAAATGGGAGTGGTTTCAACAGAATCTATGACTCACTGGGCTGAATCAAACAAAAAACTGTCTCAGTGCCATTTGCATTGCGTGTGACAGAGGGGTTGTCTGCACGAGGCTGAGCTAGTTTCCTGGTGCTAACGTATCAAACTCACCTCATTAACGACCCACCCCACCCCATGGTGTCCGACTCATTCAATACCAGCCCGATTCTTCCACCCATCATGGCTGGAGGTACACACTATCGCCCCGATGCCCCTGGATATTCCTTGGTCCCTGACACTGGTGCCATCTTTAAAAGGCCAAGGGCCTTGTGGTTGAGCTTTCTCAGTTTGGAGCTGCCCTGCACATTTTCCCCGAGCATGACAGATAAAGGGTAATTACACCACAGTTTGTCGACAGGGGCACGGAGGCCTTGGTGGCTGGGCTGGTACAGAGGGGGACCATTCTCTTCCCAGAGGGGGCCACACCACCAGACCCACCGAGCATGGTCTGAGCTCACCACCCAGCTCAGTGCAGTATCTGCCGTCTGAAGAAATGCCCAGCAAAACAGAACAAGCATCAATAACCTTCCCCGTTCTGTCAGGAATAGGCTCACCATGTTCGCTCTGCTCCCTCACACTCACTGTATAACACCTTCCCACCCCTCCGTGCTCTCTCTCTCTCTCTCCCTCTCTCTCTCCCGCTCTCTATCCCCTCGCTCTCTCTCTCTCTCCCTCCCTCCCTCCACTTTGTTTCCTAATGGACACTAACTGCTGATTATTCTGTTCTACTTGTCCGTATAGAATATCGTGGGATTCTCCCTGATCTCGCCGACATGTCTTTCTCCATGTCCCTCTGTTATTCAGTCCCCCCTATGTTTCTAAGATTCACTGCAATCACCTCTCATGTTTTGAAACTCGAGATCACAGGCTGAGTTTCCACATCAGACAATCTTGCCATTTTAGGGATTATTCTGGATGATACCATTTGCAGTTCCTCTGTAGTCAGTACATTCTTTCTTAGATTGGGACTCTGAACGATACACAATGCACTAAGTGTAGTCTCATGAACACTCGATTCAACTGGTGCACTACATCCTCTATATTCCAATTACATTCACATGAATGTAAACCTAATTTCTACTTTCCCATTTGCATATGTTCTTCTCAATACCTCTTGCTTTAACTTTTCTCACGAGCTTACCTTGTGAGTCCTTTATAAAAAGCCCATGAATATCCAACTATACGTTATCAATGGTTCTTCTTTGCCTATGTCCACAATAATAATCTTCAAACCATTGAAAACAACGTTTTCCACTTCTGGTTTTCCTTTCATCGATACATTACCATACTCCCCAGTTATATTATTACATTCTATATATCTAGTAGCATATTCCTTGTAATCGAGTCCAACAGACACCCGACTGCGGATAATAAGCTACTGGTCTGTAGTTCTCCACTCTCCATCTTCATCCTTTCTTAAACTGTTGGATAATATTTATAACCTTTGCCTTGTCAAGATTGGCTAAATACCTTTCGGGAATGTGTCGGAAAATAAAGTGAAAATCCGCGTTGCAATCAACATGTCTATTGCTGCTTCCCCTGAAATTCTTGTATGAAGTTTATCTAGTCTGTCAGATTTATAAATACTCAATCCAGCTTTCTTTACAAAGATGACCCCAACATTGATAAGAATGATCTTAGACTTTACTTACACAAGTCCCATGTCACTTGGTATTTCTGGAAGAATTTCTGGACATTCTTCCATGAAGATAGACACAAAGAAACTGTTTCTTTTCCCTGCTATTTCTCTGTTCTCTGCAATATATTATCCTGAACGCGCACCAACTGTTCCACATTTGACCTTGTTTTTATTATTATTTTCATACATTGATAGACGCCTTTAAGCAGTCATTATCTTTTTCTTTGGTTTGCATGCTTTTTCTCTTTTTGATTTTCTTCTCAGTTTCTTGGTCATCCTTTGTTGGGTCCTACATCTCTCTGAATCCACTGACTTACTACAACACTTGGCATTTTTCTAAGCTGCTCCTTTCATCTAATAGGAGGATAAAGGTGGATTTGAAAGAGATAGTCAGAGAGGAGGGTGGACCAGATTGATTGGAAGGAAGGTGGACACATAGGAACGTTCAAAAGGGCGGTGCTGACTTGGAAGTTTGGAGTGGGATAAGATGGGATTAGGGGAAATGGGGAAATGGGGAGATCCACTATGATCCACTGTGGTTGGAGGGTCCCAAGGCAGAAGATGAGGATTTCTTCCTCCAGGCTTCTGGTGGCTCCGGTTTGGCGATGGAGCAGGTCTAGGACCCTCATGTCCTTGGCAGAGTGGGAAGGGGAGTTAAAGTGCTCAGCCACAAGGCGATGGAGTTGTTCAATGTGGCTGTCCCAGAGATATTCTCTGAAATGATCTACAAGTTGACCTCCTGCCTCGCCAATGTAGAGAAGATCACATTGGGTTTAATGGATGCAGTAGATGAAGAGTTCTGTTTCCCTTCATCACCTATCACTTTCAACTCCACCTTCATCTACCTACCGCATTCCCAGCTACCTACCTCCGCTGCACCCCATTCTCATTTATCTCTCAGCCCCCTTGTCCCATAAGCTTCATTCCTGATGAAGGGTTTATTCCCAAAACATCGGTTTATGTGCCCTTAGTATGCTGCCTGACTGTGCTTTTCCAGCATCGCACTCTTCGACTCTGATCTCCAGCATCTGTAGCCCCCACTTTCTCCTCACACCTTCACTATTCCCAAAAGGTCCTTTATAGCAAAATGTTCAATTAGGTCTTCTGATCACTCAACACCAATTCCTAAATAACCTGATCTCGATTAGATTACTTACAGTGTGGAAACAGGCCCTTCGGCCCAACAAGTCCACACCGCCCCGCCGAAGCGCAACCCACCCATACCCCTACATTTACCCCTTACCTAACACTACGGGCAATTTTTAGCATGGCCAATTCACCTGACCTGCACATCTTTGGACTGTGGGAGGAAACCGGAGCACCCGGAGGAAACCCACGCAGACACGGGGAGAACGTGCAAACTCCACACAGTCAGTCGCCTGAGTCGGGAATTGAACCCGGGTCTCTGGCGCTGTGAGGCAGCAGTGCTAACCACTGTGCCACCGTGCCGCCCGCGCTTCCCGACATAATGTTAATGTAAACCATCTCACACGTGGTCATGAAATCCATTTTTCCCAGCATTAGCATTCAATTGGGTTAACACAGTTTAGATCTAATTTAAACAGTACATTATTACTGAAGTACCCACAAATGTAAATATCCCATTTCCTGTTTTATAACACGTCCAGTATTTGTATTGCAGTTTTCACTTTGATATATAACTCCCATCATTGTTTGCTCCTCCATGCTGTTTTTGCGCTCCACCTTACTAGATTCTGTGGAATCTGAGCGACGTGGGCTCTGGGGAGATTAATGATAGACATCTCTCACATCATTTATGATCTTCTCCAACTTTAACTTCTCCAGATCTTCCGTTATGCTGATGGAGTAGAGAAGGACAATGATCTTCCAATAATGCTCTGTATTCGCCCAGAGAGCTGAGACAGCTCCAACCTGGTGGGAACTTTACAGCATGCTGGTAAAGTGTTGTTGCTGCTGTACAGAGTCTTAGTGAGATCTCATCTGGAGTAGTGTGTACAGATTTAATGTCTTCAATGAAGAAAGGATGTTGTTATATTGGAAGCAGCTCAGAGATGGTTCCCTCAACTGATTCCTGCAATGAAGGTGTGAGCTTATAACAAAAGGATGATCAGGTTGACCCAGTAGCCATTGGAGTTTACAAAAGTTAAAGATGATCTTATTTGAACATAGCTGACAGAAGGAGTTAACAAGTGAAGTGAATTACACAGATAATGGAGGAATCCATTCTGTTCACCAGCCTGTTACACAAGAACAACAGGAGGATATTCAGGCCTTCGAACCTGTTACACCAAAACAGAACGAGGCTATTCAACCCCTATACATTTACAGAAGGACGCCAATCAGCCACTCGAGCCTATAACAGTAGGCCATGCTGCACCAGTATCCTGTTAAACAGCAACAGGATCAGTCCATTCAGCCTCCTCAAGTCTGTAACATAGGAACTGGATGAGGTCACACAGTGACTGGAGATTGTTACACTGGGATAACAGAAGGCCATTCAGATCCACCGAGCCTATTGCAAGGTAATTGGATAGGATAAAAACTATCTCAGACTTCTTTCATGAGAAAGGAAGAGGTAATTTAGACACGTGTCTGTTGTATGGGAACAAGAGAAGACCAATCAGTCCCTCGGTCCCATCTCCGGGATACATGAGGAAACCGTTCAGTATTTCCACCTGTTATGGAGAAGTATGAGAAGACCCATCAGCCCCTCAAAATGTTACATAGCAACAGGAAGATTCCATAATCTCCCAATCATCTAAAGCATCAACAGGAGGAGGTCATTCTGGCCTTGGAGATGGCAAAATGGGAACACCAGAAAGACGTCAGCCCATCAAGTTTGTACACCAGCAGGATGATGAGTCCATTCAGCCACACATGGCTCTTACTCAGCAATTGGAGCAGATCTCTTAATGCCTTGTGACCATTAAACAGGAATTCAAAGAAAACGTAAAGGTTTTCAAAAGGGAAGAGCTTGTAATAATGGCATACATTAGGGAGTAAAGTGTAACAATAAACTATTGTAATTTAAAGCAAATTTTTAGAGTCCATTGTTCAGGACATTTGCAAACTCAAACCACAATTCGTCAGAGTCAACATGGTTTTACGAAGGCTAAATCGTGTTTGAATTGTTTGATTGAGTTATTTGAAGATGTCACAAACAAGGTGGATAGTGGGAATCCTGGAGATGGAACATATCTGGTCTTCCTGAAGGCATTGGATATGTCGCTTCTCCAAAGAGTAAGTGGTAAGGTCAGACAACATGGGGTTAGGAGTAATTTCTTAGCTTGGATGGAGGATTGGTTAACCAACAAAATGGAGTCAGATGCAATAAATGTGTCATTTTCTTTTGGCAAATGCAGTTTGTGCCATTGATTTCAATACTCATGCCTCAAGCATTTGCAATCGATAGCATTACTGTACTCGGTTGATGTGAGAGAAAATAAGATGCCACATTTTCAGATGACACTAACATCGGTGGGAAATCACTTCGGAGTGATGATGTCAGAGATTTTAAAACATATGGATAGGTTGGGAGAATGGGCCAACATTTAGCAAGGAAAATTAAAGTGAACAAATATAGGGCTATTCAAGTTGGCCAGGATAATAGAAAGTCAAATTATTATCTAGATGGAGAGAAAGTTCAAAGTGCTTATTTGCAGAGGGATCGGGGTATATCACAGAAAACCTGCCTGCAGGTACTGAAAGTAATGAGAAATGCAAGCATAATTTCAGTGTTTATTTATAAAAGGATAGAGTAGAAAGGTAGGGAGTGTTGGTGTAGCTATGCAAGGCATTAGTGAGGCTGCAACTGGAGTACAGTTTGTGTGTCCTGCAGAATGAGGTTTTCCATTGGAGGCCATTCAGAAGACCTTCATTAGATTGATTCCTTATTTGATGTGTTTGTCTTATGAAGAGTAATTGAGCAGTTTTGGCCTATACTCTCGAGTTTATAACAATGAAAGGAGATCTCATTGCGGTCTGTAAAATGCTAAAAGTAATTGAAAGTGAGATGTGGAGTGGATTTTTTTCATGTGGCACAATCTACAACAAGAGACTAGAGTTTGAGAATGGAGAGATGGCAGGAAAGTGGAACAGAGGCCGCGTTGACATCAGCCTCATTGAGGGGTTGGATACCCCACAGATGCTCCTTGTTCTAATTCAACCCTTCGACTGTGTTGCCCAGGAATGGGGGAGGACTGGGTATCACACAGGAAGCAGGCACTCAGGATAAATCAGTTAGAGAGAACGTAACCAGTAGGGTCACACAGTGACCAGCGCTGGGTTCTCAACTATTTACAGTCTATATTAATGATCAGGAGGATGGAAGAGATATACAGATGCCGAGTTTGGTGATGTCCATAAGACCATGAGGCCATAAGACATAGGAGTGGAAGTAAGGCCATTCTGCCCATCGAGTCCACTCCGTCATTAATCATAGCTGGTGGGCATTTCAACTCCACTTACCCGCATTCTCCCCGTAGCCCTTAATTTTTTGTGACATCAAGAATTTGTCAATCTCTGCCTTGAAGACATTTAGCATCCCGGCCTCCACTGCACTGTGCGGCAATGAATTCCACAGGCCCACTACTCTCTGGCTGAAGAATTGTCTCTGCATTTCTGTTCTGAATTGACCCCCTCCAATTCTGAGGCTGTGCTCACGGGTCCCAGTCTCCTCACCTAACAGAAACAATTTCCTAACGTCCACCCTTTCCAAGCCATGTATTATCTTGTAGGTTTCTATTAGATCTCCCCTTAACCTTCTAAACTCCAATGAATACAATCCCATGATCCTCAGCCGTTCCTCGTATGTTAGACCTACCATTCCAGAGATCATCCATGTGAATCTCCGCTGGACACGCTCCAGTGCCAGTATGTCCTTCCTGAGGTGTGGAGCCCAAAACTGGACACAGTACTCCAAATGGGGCGTAACTAGAGCTTTATAAAGTCTCAGTAGCACATCGCTGCTTTTATATTCCAACCCTCTTGAGATAATTGACAACATTGCATTCGATTTCATAACCATGGACTCAACCTGCATGGTTACCTTTAGAGAATCCTCGACTAGCAATCCCAGATCCCTTTGTACTTTGGCTTTATGAAATTTCTCACCGTTTAGAAAGTAGTCCATGCTTGTATTCTTTTTTCCAAAGTGCAAGACCTCGCATTTGCTCACATTGAATTCCATCAGCCATTTCCTGGACCACTCCCCAAACTGTCCAGATCCTTCTCCAGCCTCCCCACTTCTTCAGTACTACCTGCTTGTCCATCTAACTTCGTATCATCGGCAAACTTCGCTAGAATGCCTCCAGTACCTTCATGCAGATCATTAATATATAACGTGAACAGCTGCGGCCCCAACACTGAACCCTGCGGGACACCGCTCGTCACTGGCTGCCATTCCGAAAAAGAACCTTTTATCCCAACTCTCTGCCTTCTGTCAGACAGCCAATCCTCAATCCATGCCAGTAGCTCACCTCGAACACCATGGGCCCTCACCTTACTCAGCAGCCTTATCAAAGGCCTTTTGGAAGTCTAGATAGACCACATCCACTGGGTTTCCCTGGTCTAACCTACTTGTCACCTCTTCAAAGAATTGTTATGTCGCTGTGATAAGCAAGAGATTAAATTATCAAGAGAGGGTGGAGAGTCTGCAAATAGATTCAGAGAGATAAAGACAATAGATAATAGTTTGGCAGGTAGAATTTAACATGATATAACCTGTCATTTCATATACAGGAATAATGGAAGGCAGTATGTTACTGAAATGGAGAGAGATTACAGGACTTTATGAAACTGTGTACTGGGGGGGGGGGGGGGGGGGGGTTCACTCAGATCCGTTCAGACATGGGAAGTTTTGCTCCATCCCTGATCGTCAGCTCCCAGACACTCCAAGTGACCCCATTGCTCTCCGTACACATGGAATACTTTGATGTGGTTGATTGGTGGTGGGAATGGTGTTTTGAAACGTGCATCAAGTGGACGGCCTTTATCCAAGATATATTCATTTCTTTCCACGTGGAGACCCGATGACGATGGGAATGGCTGACTGCTTCTGAATGAAGAGGCCGTGACTGCTGCCAGGACAGTGGGTATTCACCAACATGATGTACTGTGCATGGGTACACTGTACCATGAATAGAGAGAGAGCTCCTATCGTTCCTCTACCTCTCCCCATTGACATGAGTACTCTGCAGGTGCTATGTACACCATCGGGAATCCCACTGTACTGGATACACCCGGCAGCTCCCCGCTGTGTGAGAAACAATCTATTTACCTCATCCACCAAATATATCCTCCATCACCGAATGGTGACATTGATGTTGAGATACTGGCAGATGATGGATATGTCACCTAGTCCTGCCTGGAAAGTTCTGGATCATAGAAGCTGAATAAAACAGTGACCCCACTGGCAGCAGCATCCTCCCCCTGGTGTGAAGCTGCAGGTCGTGTTGAAGGAGGTGACACCGCTCTGTTACCAGCTCCTTGTTCAGTCAGGGTCCCCTCACACTCTGCTCCTGGGTGACGTGAAGCTTGGGAAGATGTTCCTGGAAAACCCCAATGTGGATACAGCAGATCCCTTTCCCCACACACACTCACTGCGTGGTTTCAGAGCTTCCCCTCTCTGCAGCCTCTGCTCCATTTGTTGTTCATGTTGCAGACCCAGATGTTG
Source organism: Chiloscyllium plagiosum (assembly GCF_037043375.1). Classification (NCBI taxonomy): domain Eukaryota; kingdom Metazoa; phylum Chordata; class Chondrichthyes; order Orectolobiformes; family Hemiscylliidae; genus Chiloscyllium; species Chiloscyllium plagiosum. Next base: position 92,307,354 of record NW_028270152.1, read on the forward strand.
TTATTACAGTCCCCATGTTCCATACAGAGTTGGGTCAACAAATCCTCAGGTCTCCCTGAATGTCTGAGGCAGCTCACAGTACAACCTCCAGAAAAACCATCCCCAGCCCCTCCACTAACTTTTCAATTACAGGAGCCAGTCAGAAACCACTCGGGACCAATGTTGTGGACCAGACCAGATCCCCCCAGAATGTTTTAAGAAGGCCGCTTAGACACAAACCTTTCCTTATTTTGAATATAGATGGGAAGTGTGCCTTACAGATATGTTGTGACTGCTCAAACCACTCAACATTAAGCAAAATATAATCTATTCAAATGCTTTAGTTAAAATACAATCAAAGGAAAGAACATTTTGGGATAGCTTATATATTGGAACACTTACACAAACATTAGATACCGTACCTTCTTGGTATACACCGCTTGGCACAAAGATATATTCAAATATAGATCCTTACAGCAGTTTTCCAATCCAGGGGGAAACAACATCAACAGAGATCTTAGAAAAAAGCAGCTAGGTATCCTGTAATAAAACTTCCAACCCTTTTGGGAACTCCAGCAGCTTCTGAATGCTTCAGCTAAAAACAAAATGAGAAACCCTGGTCTGGGAGAGCTGACCACTGCCCTTCCATTGTTATGACCGTTTTAATGAAACCGAAAGGCTTTCTCTGTTATGTACTTGGTCTGTTTTCCGACAGCAGTTCTGCTCCTCTGCCTTTAAAACCTCTCTTAAAAAAAAACCAAGAGAAAATACAGTGGTGATATTCTCACAACTCCATCTTTAATAAAATAATCCATCAATATACAAAGGTGGATTCATTTTAGACCTCCTAATTGCCTTCTATTAGTGGACTGAAATGCATTTACTTCACATTGACTGTGAGCATACAAATGTTCACAACTTGTTTGGATTTCAGACATTTTACTCCTGCCACAGAATGTCTTTGTCTTTCTTCATCCAAGTCTCCAGAACGTGTCAAAACGGAGGTTTTCTCGCCCTGTCAACTGTATAATTTCAAATTGAATGGCAGCAATAATAAGCTCAATCGAAACAGACTGGTAGTTTTCTCCCTAACCGTCTCCAAAATCTTGAAGAGGTCACGATCAGTGATAAAAATTTGTCTCATATATGTTATTCGCAATTTAAATGCTGAAATGTTGTAACGCCAACACCAAGCTCAAGGCCTCCTTCCCCATTGTGGAATAAATCTGTTGATGTTTCCACTGGACACTCCAACCACACGTTACATAATGGAGCACTTTTCATCTCTCCAATCGTCCTTCTGAATGACATAGCTCCTTCTGTCTCAGCATAAAAGAGTTACATACTTAATGCTCTAATCTTTTTACCTGCTACTCCTGGCCTATGCCAATAAACCTTACTCTCACAGGTACATGTTTTAAGAAGATATCGCACATACTTCTCAATCTCTCACAGAAACCAAACTTTGATTTCTAAACTTAATCATCATCATCAGCCATTTCGGTTTCTAATCTTGCCATTGTTACTCTCTGCTCTTCCACGCGAGTTCTCACGACTGCAGGAAGTAAATTATTGAACTTCTCCAAAATAAGAATCTCTCTAAGAGTGTCATAGGTTTGCTGTGTTTTTAATACCCTTACCACCTTTCAAAATTACTTTGTTTGGTCCTTTCAAACTCAATGTGCGTTTAACCAGGGACCCTTTTTCAGATTCCTGAAACGCTGTCTGTCAGCTTCTGGCACAAGCTCATATGCACTTCAGATGGCTTTCTTCACATCCTCATAATCCCCAGATACCTCCTCCGATAGGGATGCAAATACCTACCAGCTTTGTTTGGATCAGCTAACTTCACATGGTCACTGAGCACTGCATTTGTTTAATCACTTTCTCAAATGAAATTCCAAAGGCATCTCCATCCTTCTCATCAAATTTAGATAATGTCTGGATGTATTTCAACAGAACCCCATTAGACCATTTCTTACAATAGGGTTGCTCAACCTCTCTATTCTCCTCATCCCACCGACCGTCTACCTTCATCTCCGCCTTCTATGTCAACTTTCCTCTCTAACTGCAAACTTTTTAAGTTGAATTTCTCTGCTCTTCTTCTGTCCTTTTCTCTCTTTCTTCTTCATTTTTTTCATTTTCTTTTATTTCTACTTTTCATCATAATTCAAACCGTTTCAATTTCTTCTCATGTTCAAAGTGCCTCATTTGAAATTGAATTCTAGCCATTTCCAAAGAGTCTCATGGCGGTTCCACCAAATGTAATTGCCGAGCTATAGCTGTAATTATCTCTCATTTTCTCGCAGACAAACACAACCCCAACTCCAGCTTGTCGGTCAATTCCTACAGCTTTGTCTTCATTACCTTTTGTAAAACCCCCAACTTCACTTCTCCACACCCAGAAAACTCTTAATGACTGAAAGAATCTTTATACACAAAACACTGTTTAAACCAACCGAATTCAACATCTGGAACAAAAGACGCAAACAGCTACCATACTCGACCTTTGAACGCAATAGCCTCCCGGTGCATAACCTCCAGTGTCTGCAGGAGCTTATTCAGGATTCTCTGGTTTCCTCCCACAATCCAAAGATGTGCATGTCAGGTAAATTGGTCATGCTAAATTGTTCATAGTTTTCAGGGATGTGTGGGTTGGGTGCCTTTGTCGGGGTAAATGTGTAATAATAGGGTAAAGGTCTGGGTAGGTTACTCCTCAGAGGGTCGGTGTGGACTTGTTGGGTCTATTGGCCTGTTTGCAGACTGTAGGGATTGTAATTCTAAACCCAATTTGGTATTATCGATTTAGAACCAGACAAGAGTTCCCAGTGCGATATGGACCAACCAGACTGCCTCAAACGAGTTTAAGAGGGTAGCTTCGATGCCAACCTTTTCTTATTTTAATGGTAGATGTGAAGTGGGTGTTCCAGATGTGATGCTACTAGTCAAACCACTCACCATTAAGTAAAACACAATGTATTTAAACACTCTAATGAAAATCCATTCAAAATGACGAGGAATTTAGAATAATTTAACTATGGAAACCTTAACCGAATAATGGATACAGTACCTTCTACAGATGAGCTGTTCCAATATACTAACATCACGTAAACATACTCCTTGGCCAAAAAGAACATTCAGACATGCATTCTTGCATACAGTTCTCCAATCCAGGAGGAATCAGCATCAAGTCAGGTTTGAGAGAGAGTAGCAGCTGGAGATAAGTTACTAGGCCGTTGTTACTACTATTTATTAAAAACCCTAAAAGTGTCGTAAGTTATTTACTTGAGCCATTTTCAGCAGGCAGTTTGGCCTTTAAGATCTCTTATTTAAAGAAAGGAGAAAATAACTTTTTTTAACGTGTCAGCATTGTCACACAATTTAGATGCCTGGTCCTTTACTCTAGGGGCTTCCTCGCGCTACTGATCGCAAAGTCACCTGAGAGGGACAAATTCAGGTACAGACCAAGTTACAAGGATGCGTCTCATAATTTCTGAAACACCCCTGTCCATGGACCATCACGTGGGACATAGCGGGAAGTGAACAACAGTCTGACACACACCATTTCACTGCTTCTCAGCTTCACAATGATTACACCCGATACACTAGGGAACCAAAAGCTAAAGCCAGGGAAAGATACAGAGGGACAGAAAGATTCACATTAAAGACAGAAAGAGACAGTTAATTAACTGAAAAGATGTTGTGGAAATATGGGAAAAAGACAGGGCAGTGGGACTAACTGGAGAAGTGAGATCTTTGAGATTAAAATGACAAGAATGAAAACATCGAATAAAGGCATTTTCAGATCAACTGGAATGGTTGTTTCCATCAAGTTCTGAATCTGCTTCACAGAATACCACAAAACAATATAAACTGGGACAACATGACAGCCCAGCATGGAGAGCTGTGCAGATCATGCTAGTGTGTTGCTCAGTAAACTGCACTATCTGCCCAGCATAGAGAGCATTGCAAACTTTACTATCATATGCAAACTATACTCGTATCAGATTACTGTCTACAATAGGAAGGTTTGCTGCGTGTGTGTGTGTTCACCAGAACCTGAGGGACTGTGCGTGTGTGTGTGTGCCATAGGCGTAGTTGAATGCAAAACTCATTGTTTGTGAAGGAACGCACATGGAGGAAATTATTTTAAATAAGAACAACTAGCAGGGTTTTGTTAATAGACAGAGAGAGAACGAGAGAAGTTTGATGGACAGATGAGATAATGTGTTTGAGAATGTCAAAGACACAATAGCAACATACATCGGCATACACATGAATGACAAATGGATGGGAGTTTGGTGTGAGTTCGAATCAGATTTGCTTCGGCAGGTTTGAAACCGGGAGTGTCAACAGCACATTATTGGCTTCCTTAAGACTGTACCTCATTGCTCAAGGGTCAAACAGCAGATGGACTAAACCAGTGAGATATATTCTGGAGTGGTGAGTATTTCAAGTTAGAAATGGTCAGGGAATGGTGTCAGGAATCAGCTCATGGTCAAAGGGATCACCCACAGTTGTGACTTGTCTGCTTCAGCCGCAGATATTGGTCAGGGATGAGATGCAACCAGTGGCAGGAAGTGGAGTTTGTAACCAGAACAGTGGAGAGTGATCTCCATTCTGTTAATATTTAAATAACAAAGGCAATGATACAATAAATTGTAGTTCTCCGCTCAAACTGAGTAGGTCAACATAGAGACCCATGAGTAACACTGCCAGAGCAGAGAGGGAGACAGGAATTGAACACATTCCTTGTTGTAGTTAGTAGGGGCCTGTAGAGTGAATATGTGGATCAAGAGTTTCAACAGGAAAATAATAGTGACAAGAACTGTAATACAGTCATAACTGGTTTATAAAGAGAAAACAAAATCTGGACAGTGACACTTACCAGGAACACCAAAGATAGCCAGGAAAGGATAATAAAAATATTGAAAATTGAGAAGAGCATAATAGATCCGTGATATTAGTGACAACCAATTAGATGCAGGAAGATACCAAACATCATCGGATAAACTCATGTCTATTGTTGGAACATGCCAGTCTAATGTTCTCAGATTCTGATCTCTCCTCCCCCTCTCTCCAAATCTGCTGATCCCTGTCAGTGCTGTCGGTGGTGGTCCCGCTCATGTTATGGGATAACACATTGAACGGCGCCGATTTAGCATTTAAAGATGGAAACCCTCCACTGGAATAATTAGAATCCATGGAGATTGACATTAATCACAGTCACTAAACAAACACTGGGTAATCGAGCAAAGGCTACGACAACAGATGAATGGGCACCGCACAACAATCAACAGACAGGAGTGTTCCCTCCCAGTTGGGGAACACTTCAGTGGTCCAGGATCTTCAACCTCGGACTTTCTGGTGACCATTCTCCAAGGCGGACTTCAGCACAGGCAGCAGCGAAAAGTGGCCGAGCAGAGGCTGATAGCGAATTTGCATACACATAGGGAGGACCTCAACCGGGACCTTGGGTTCATGTCACATTACAGGTGACCACCATTGCACTAGACACACACACACAGGCACTCCTATACACACACATACATACGGACACACATGTTCACAGACACGTACACAGACACTCACACACACCCTTACAGACACGCACACTCCCACACTCACACGGCACTCTCCCAGAGACTTAGACCACTCTACACTCATGCACACACATGTACACACTCTCTCACTGTTACTCAAAACCCCCACCCCAGACACGCACACACACTCCCACACTCACACATGCACCCCCTCACAGACGTAAGACACTCTACATCACTACACACACATATACATTCTCTCTCACACTCACAAGCCCCCAACCCAGACAGACACAGACACACATATACAAACCGATAAAGACCCACATGCACACATATATTTTGTGGGTTGAATTTGTACTTGCGGAGTTACATTGTATTTTGCTCAAAAACTGCATGAATTTATGTAAAACTCTGAGCTCAAAAACTGCATGGATTCATGTAAAACTCTGTTATCTCACTTTTCAGATTAGAACCAATCTACACATCATTGCATAGACAGAGAACATAGGGGGATAACACCTTCAAATATTTTGTCTAGCTAACACTCACTGTCACAGCTAACCTGAGAATGCAACGTTTTTTTTAACAAAGGTTTTGTGATTTACACATGAAAGAAGTGAAACTATCATGGTATTCGAACAGATGAAAGACTCAACAGACAATCAAGGTATTTTTCAAGATATAATTTCAGTTACATCACACTGTAAATTTTTGCTATAAATTCTGTGTCTTAGAAGTGTGTCCTCCACTATCACCTGATGAAGGAGCGGTGCTCCGAAAGCTTGTGTGATTCCAATTAAACTTGTTGGACTATAACCTGGTGTTGTGTGATTTTCAACTTTGTACATCCCCGTCCAACACCGGCAAATCCAAATCACGACTGAGCACACAGGCTCAATTAACCAGTTCCACACATCACTTTTCATATAACTACAAAAGAGAACATTTACTGAGTTTGGATGGAATGGATGAGGGTTGCTGAGGGATGGACCATAAATCTTTAAATCTTTTTTTAAACTTGGAAATGAGAGTATTAACAGAACACTGCAGGGGTCTATATATGTTCCACTCTGTTTATGAAAGAGACAGTTATAAAATAACAGATCGGTTGCATAAAGAAAACTCAGGTAGGCAAGTTTCTAGATTCCTTATTGACCAATGTGAGGGTACTCCTGGTTTTAAGTGTCCTGCTACCAAATCCTTTCATAATCTTGAGACAGAGCATTGAGACTGCTGCTCAGCAACAGGCCGAAGCAATTCTGTCCTTATGGACCTCTTACAGAGGGATAAGAGAAGGCCATTCAGCCCATATTAGCCTGTTGCTACTTGAAAATGTGGAAATCTAGAACATTGGCACATTTTGCCAATAAGGAGAAAGTGAGGACTGCAGATGCTGGAGATCAGAGCTGAAACATTTGCTGCTTGAAAAGCGCAGCGGATCAGGCAACATCCAAGGAGCAGGAGAATAGATGTTTCGTGCTTTTCCAGCAATACATTTTTGACAACATTTTGCCAACAGAATCATTCAAAACAAAGAGATGTTTCGCTGCAGCTGTATGAGGTGGTACTGAGAAGGCACCTGGAGTGCATTGCGTTGGTTGTGTTACTGTAACTGAGAAGGAATGGACCTCCATCAGATACAGTTTAACGGCTGTTCATAATCCATGGGTTGCTGTATCATTTAATGTCTCGGGTCTGTTACACAATGACAGGAGGAAGCCATTCAGCCTTTCCAGTCTATTTCAGTGAGCCACGAGGAGCCTATTCAGCCTCTCGAGCCTGTTACAGAGGGGCAGGAAGTGTTTCTTTAACGTTCTGTTACGCATAAATATTAGTTTTAAATTAGTTGTGGAATAGGGAAGACTTGATGTAAACATTAAAGTTCTAACTTTGAACAAGGCCAATTTTGAAAGTGTTAGGCGAGCCCTGTGAAAGGCTAATTGGAATACGCTATTCACAGGTAAAGGGATGGTTGGAAAATGCAAGGCCATCAAAACCTCATTTCAAAGCGTCCAGAGCCAATGTGTTCCTATTAGTGAGAGGGGCAACGCTGGTGGTTGCCTGGAGTGCTGGATGGCTAGATATATTGATGCTCTGGTCAAGGTAAGGAAAGAGGCATTGGTCAGGTAAACAGAGCTGAGATCAAGTAAATCCAGAGAGATGTATAAGTGCAGCAAGTGCATAGTCAATGCGGAAATCGGGCCAGAAAAATGTGGACATGAGATGGCTTTAAAAATAGGGTTAACGAGGCATTGAAGAAATTCTACAAATCCTTCAGTGGCAAAAGATTAACTAGGGAGAGAACAGGGCCCCTTAAAGGTCAGAGCTGAAAATGTGTTGCTGGAACAGCGCAGTAGGTCAGACAGCATCCAAGGAACAGGAGAATCGACGTTTCGGGCATAAGCCCTTCTTCAGTCCTGAAGAAGGGCTTATGCCCGAAACGTCGATTCTCTTGTTCCCTGGATGCTGTCTGACCTGCTGCGCTGTTCCAGCAACACATTTTCAGCTCTGATCTCCAGCATCTGCAGACCTCACTTTCTCCCCTTAAAGGTCAGTAAGGCTACCTATGTGTGGAACCATACGAGATTGGAGGGATACGAAACAAACATTTCTCCTCAGTAGTTAATGAGGAGGAGGTTACAAGAGCGAGAGAAGGAATAAATGTATAGTGATACATTGAAAAGTGTCTATATTACAAGGAGGTGTTTGACATTTTAAAACACATAAAGGTGAACAAATCCCTGGGACCTGATCAGTTGAATCCCAAACGTTTGTGGGAAGTCAGGAAGGAGATTGCTCAGCATTTTGATAATGTATTTGTATCATTGATTTCCACAGGTGAGGTGTCAAAAGACTGAAGGGCTGCTAACATAGTGTCATTATTTAAGAAGATAAGGGAAAAAAGGTAACCATAGATCGCTGAGCCTGACGTCAATGGTGACTAAATTGTTGGAGGAGATTTTGTGGGAAAGGATGTGTATGCATTTGAAAAGACATTGGCTGAAGAGGGTTTTGTACATTGGAGATCACGTCCACTGACTCGGTGTAATTTGTTGAGGAAGTGATGAAGGTGATTGATGAAGGCAGGAGAGTGGATGTTGCCTTTATGGAATTCAGTAAGAAAACCAAAATGTTCTACATGGTAGACTGGTTAGCAAGGTTAGACTGCCTGGAATACAGGGAGAGCTCGGCATTTAGATTCAAAATGTTCTTGGATTTTGGAGACAGGACATGACAGTGGAAATTTCTTAATTAAACGTGGAGACCTATGACCAGTGGCGTGCCGCAAAGATCAATAGTGGGTCCACTGTCTTTGTCACTTATACAAATCATTTGCATTTGAGTATATGAAGTATGGTCAGTAAGTTTGTACATAATAACAAATTTCGTCGACCGTGAAGAATGATCTCTCAGACTATAATGGGACCTTGTTTAGGTGAGCCGAGGAGTGGCAGATAGAGTATATTTTAGTTTCATGTGCGGTGTTGCATTTTGGCAAAACAAATCAAGGTAAGACATGATAGAACTCCATAGAAATTATCGAATCCCTACAGTTAGGAAACAGGCTTTTCGGCCCATGGAAGCCACACCGTCCCTCTAAACTGTATCCCACTGGACAAACCCCTACCCTATCCCTCTGAGCCTGCATTTCCCATGGCTAATCCACCTCCCCAACACAACCCTGGGTACGGTGCGCAAATTAGCATGGCCAATCTACCCTTACCTGTATATCCTTATACTGTCGGAGTAAAACATAGCACCCGCAGGAAACTCACGCAGACACGGGGAGAATGTACAAACTCCACACAGTCAGTTATTCAAGGATGGAATTAAACCCAGGTCGCTGCCCTGTGAGGCAGCAAAGCTAGACTAGTGATCCAGGTTCTCTGTTCCTTGGAAGTGCTGTCACAGGTAGATAGCGCAGTGAAGAAGGCACTTGGTGATCTTCCCTTTATTGGTGCGTGCTTTGAGTCGAAACATTTGCATGACATGATAAGTATGTACAGGACATTGGTTTGGCCAATTTTGTAATATTGCCTTTAATCCTGGTCTCCCTGCTGTCGGAAAGGCGTTGTCAAACTTGAAAGGGTGCAGTAGAGATTTAAAAGAATATTGCAGGTGTTAGAGGGTTAGAGTTGCAGGGAGAGTGTGAATAGACTGGGACTATTTTCAAGTGTTGAGGCTGAGGGGTGACCTTAAAGAGGTTTATAAAATCATGAGGGGCATAGATAAGGCAAACAGTCAATGTCTTTTCCCAGGATAGACGAGTCCAAAATTAGAAGACAAAGGTTTAAGGTGAGAGGAGAAAGATTTAAAAAGGGACATGAGGGACAACATTTTCACATAGAGACTGCTGTGTGTATGGATTGAACAGCCAAAAGAGGTGGTGGAGTCAGGTACAGTTACACCATTTAAAAGGCATTTGGATGGATATATGCATGGGAAGTGTGTAGAGGGAGATGGGCCACCTGCTGGCAAGGCGGACGAGATTAATTTAGGATATTTGGTTGATATGGATGACCAGACCGAACGATCTTTTTCCTTGCTGTACATCTCTGAGAGTCTATTGACTCTTCAGTGTATAACACTGGAACAGGAGGAGGCTATTCAGCATCTGAATACTGCCAGTCGGCTTGTTTGCTCAATTACTGAGAGTCAAATACAAAAATACATCATTCAGAATATGATGGTGTTTTACAAAAACAGGAGAAAGGCCTTTAGCCAAGAAAAGCTGAAAAGAATGTGAAGAGGCCATTCAGTCCCTCACCTCAATTCCAAAGAAACAGCAGGTGAGCACAGAGCTATTGGAACCTGTTACTCAGGAGCAGGAGGATGACATGTGTTTTCACAAACTTGGGATCAGGAGGGAGTCATTCAACTGCTTGAAACTGGACACAGGAACAGGAGACTCAACTGTTCGAGACTGAGACACAGGAACAGGAGGCAGTCACTCAACTGGAGGCTACTGAGGCCAGAGGATCCTGTTACACAGGAACAGGAGGAGGTGATTCAGTCCCCACCAGTATGGGACACTGGGAGAGAAGGGGAGTTTGCTTGGAACAAACAGAAATATATGATAAGTTGCATTAGTGGTCCATTCAATCCTGCCCCAACATTCACTAAGATCACGGCTGATCTGATGGTGATCCCCTCATTCCATTTTACGGAGACTGTCCTCTCTGAAACCTCTGCTCCATTTTTTGGTCATGTTGCCGACACAGATGCTGTAACAACACTCACCATCACTCATGCAGAGGGATCGGTCAAACCGGATGAGTCAGGATTTGAAGAGTTCAATCACAAGAATGAAAACACAAAATAAAGGTATTACCAGATGTTTAGTTCTCTCACATTCGCAATTCAACTCACATAACCAGCTCATTCATTATACTTTCAGGATGGAGCACTGTGTAGATCCGGCTAGTGTACTGCTGAATGCAACCCAGCTATGTCCAGAGTGGAACTCTGTGCAGCCCACACCAATGCTGGATCTATAATCCTGGGCTAAGTGTCCAGCTTGGGGAGCTGTGCAGTCCGCACTGGTTCATTCATATATAATGTGCAGTCCTCACTGGTCCATTCATATATAAACCCAGGCTGTTGCATTGTTCGGTAACATTGTGTTAGATCGCAGCTCAGTGAGGGGCAACTTGCAGCCAATTTTGGAACTGACAGGATGTGCAGCTCCCATTCATTTACAGCTCCATATTTCCACTGTGCCTTGACAAGGGGTGCTGCGAATGTAAGAGTCACTGCAAGGAAGAGATGTAAATGGAAACAATTTAAATACCAATAGCTCTGATTAAGGCGCATGTCACTCTAGTATTTAAAGATGAAATAACTGAGATAATATCCAATGAGATTTTGTAACTGATGCAAACAAGTAGGAGGGGGATGGTGATGTTATGGTGGTTGTACTATACGCCTTCAAATAATCAATGGGAATTAGAAGAACAAATATTCAGGGAGACTGGCGAGACTTGCAGGAGCAATAGGGTTGTCATAATCGGTGATTTTAATTATCCTAACATACACGGCGACTTCCAGAGGGTTAAGAACTTATATGGAACGTAATTTGCTACGTGTGTTCAGGAAAGTTTCCACAAGCAATATATAGAGTATCCTACTTGGGAAGGGACAAACTGGACCTACTGTTGGGAAATAGGGATGGATAGGTGACGGAGGTAAAGTGGGGGAGCATTTTGGGAAAAGTGACCAGAGCTGTATTAATATTAAAATAGGTATGGTCGGAACAAAATTGGTCCACAGATTCAAGTTCTAAATTGGGGCAAGGCGAATTTTGTTGGAATTAGGCAGGGGATTGCAGGGTTTGATTGGAGTAGTGTGTTTCCAGGTAAAAGGATGCCGGGAAAGTGGGAGGGCTTCAAAAGTGAGATATCTCGAGTTTACGGTTGATATGTTCCTGTGAGGGTGAAGGGAATGTGAGGCTGGAAGAGAGAACCCTGGATGACAAGAGATATTGAGGTTCTGACCAGAAAAAAAGGAGGCGTCGCTCAGGTACAGGCAGCTGGAACCAAGGGAATCTCTGGAGGTACACAGGGGATACAGGAGTTTACTGAAGAAGGAAATCAACAGGGCTAAAGTGGTGTATGAGATAGCCTTGGCTGAGCAGTTTAGGATGAATCTAAATTCAGTGTAGTAAAGAAAAAGAACAACTAGAGAGAGAATACGACGCCTTAAAATCCAAAATGGGCATGCATGTGTAAACCTTCAAGAGATGGGTGAGGTCCTCAATTTCCCCTCTGTGTTTATCATGACGAAAGACATGAAGATCTGTGATCTTTGGGAGGTTAGTTGCGATATCTTGGTACAGTTCATATCACAGTAGAGGTGCTGTTGGACATATTAGAATGCATAGAGTCAGATAAATCTCTTGGTCCTGACTAGATATATCTAAGAGCACTGCACGAGGCAAGAGAAGATAGTTCAGGGGCAAGGACCCAGAAGACTGGGCAGTAGCAAACGTCGTGCCCTTATTCAGAAGGGCTGCAAAGAAAAGCGTGCAAAGACCCGTCAGCTTCACATCTCTTTCCGGAAACCACTTGAGAAGGTTCTGAGATATAAGATATGCATGCATTTGGGAAGACAGAGTTTGACTTGGAACAGTCAGCATAGCTTTGTGCCTGGCAGATCATGCCCGACAAATTTTGATAGAGTTTTTGAGGAAGTGACCAGGAAGGTTGACGAGGGCAGGGTGGTGGACATAGTCTATATGGATTTCAGTAAGGCCTTGGATAAGTTTCCACATGGTAGGCCGCTCTGGAAGGTTGGATTACATGGACTCCAATGTAAACTGGCAAATTGGCGACACAATTGGCTTGACGTTATGAAGCAAATGACTATTGTGGACGGATGCTTGTCGGACTGGAGGCCTGTGGCTAGTGGAGTGCCTCAGGGGTCGGTACTGGGCCCATTGCTGTTTGTTATCTATATCTATGATTTGGACCAGAGTGCACAACGCAACGTTAGTAAGTTTGCAGATGACACTAAAATAGGAGGCATCGTTTACAGTGAGGAACGTTATCAGAAATTGCAGCAGTATCTTGATCAGCTGGGGAAGTGGGCTGAGAAATAGCAAATGGAGTTTAATATAGATAAGTATGACGTCTTGCATTTAAGAAAGTCAAATCCAGGTAGGAGTTTAATGACGAATGATAGTGCCTTAAGGCATGTAGTGGAACAAAAGGCCGTTGGAGATCAGGTGCACGGTTGTCTGAAATTTGAGTCGCAGATACACAGGACAGTGAAGAAGGCTGTTGGCACATTGGCCTTCATCAGCGCATTGAGTATAGAAGTTAGGTGGGACGTTATGTTATAGTTGTACAGGATGTTGGTTAGGCTGCAATTGGAGTATTGTGTTCAGTTTTGTTCACCTTGCTCTAGAGAGGACATTATTGAACAAGAAAGAATGTAGAACACATTTCTAAAGATGTTTCCTGGGCTAAAGGCTCTAAGTTATAGGCAGAAGTTGGACAGGTTAGAACTTATTTCTTTACAGCGTAGGAAATCCAGGGGGTTCTTATAGAAGTGTAGCCCATATAAAATCATGAGAGGCGTGCATGTGGCGAATATGTCAATTTTCTTTCTTAAGGTTGGTGAATCGAGTACTAGAGGACATCCATTAATGTTTGGAAAGGATAAAAAATGTAAAAACGAAACTGAGGGGTAACTTTTTAACATAGAGTGTAGTACGCATATGGACGGAGCTGTCAGTGAAAGTGATTGAGGTGGGTACAATAACAACATTGAAAAGGCATTTGGACAAATACACAGATAGGAAAGGATGAGAGGGATGCAGAACAAGGGCCGGGAAATGGGGTGAGTCTGGATGGACATTTTGGTTGCCATGGACCAGCTGGGCCAAATGGCCAGTTACACTGGCAGTCTCGTGCAATATGACTGTAAATCAGTGTGTGTTTGGGTGGAGACAGGGTAGGGGGGCGGGTAAACTGAGATAAATTGTCATAGAAGGATATGTTCCCAGGTTTAGAATGTTGAAATAAATTCATTCCGATAGTATCATGCAACACGGGTCAGTATTTCGAAGAATTATGAGTGAAAGAGATATTGCTGTGAGTTCAGGCGATGGAGACTTTTGGATGAGCATTTGTTCTGCAGCTTTGTAACTGGGAGTGAGGACAGCAGAGTCTTCGCCTCACTGGGCTGGATCTAACAAAAAACTGTCGCAGTGACATTTTCATTGAGTGTGACAGAGGGGTTGTCTGCACGAGGCCGAGCTGGTTTCATGGTGCTATCTTAACAAACTCATCTCATTAACTACCCATCCCACTCCATAGTGTCCCTCTCATACAATGCCAGCCCGATTCTCCCACCCATCATGACTGGAGGTACTCACAGTCGTCCGGATGCCCCTGGATATTCCGTGATCCCTGACACTGGTGCCATCTTTAAAAGGCCAATGGGCTCACGTTTGCGCCTCTCAGTTTGGAGCTGTCCTGCACGTTTTCCCCGAGCATGGCAGCGAAGGGGAAATTACACCGTGGTTTGCCGACAGCAACCCGGAGGTCCTGGTGGATGGGCTAGCACAAAGGGGACCATACTCTTGCCAGAGGGGGCCACACTACCAGACCGACCGAGAATGGTCTGAGCTCACCACCCAGCTCAGTGCAGTATCTGCGGTCTGAAGAAATGTCCAGCAAACCAGGACAAGCATCAATAAACTTCCCCATTCTGTCAAGATAAGGGTCACCATATTTTCTCTGCTCCCTCACACTCACTGTACATCTGTTAGAACACTGACCCCCGAACAAGGCTCATGCTCCACCACTTACACTACTGCATGCAGCACCTTCCCTCTCTTTCTCTCTTGCCTTTCTAATTCCCCACCCTCCCCACATAGTTACAGCATATTCTGGAGAATGTCAATTATGGAATTTTCCAGGTATTGTTCCAACTTATTCCCAGTTTCAGGAAAACGGCTGTGCCCCAGTGTGTAACACGTAAGAGGATCGAGTAGAGATGTGCGTTTTTCACATCACAAACAATTAAAATCCATCCATTCAGTACTTCAAATATGCTGCAACATTCAATACGTTCGGGGGTGATCTGATGGTTTTCTCAGCTCCATGTTAGAGGAACTTTCAGTCATTCAACCCCCAGGTTCCTGTCACCGAGCAGACGGTTCTCAGACACTTCATACCCCGGGTTTCTTCGAGCATGTGTTCATAAGGCATTTCCCATGGGGACGGACTCTCCTAACAATATATTTCATCTGATTTATAAATTCATGCAACAGTCAGCAGGCTTTCCACAGACCAATCAAAAACATGCACTTATTTTATGGTTATCGATATCCAATCACAATTAGTCATTCTGGTTATTAAACTGGTCTCACCTTATTGTATTCAGCCAAGGACAACTTCCGAACACTTGTCTCATTATAAAACATAATTTCTAGCAGAGAACATTTTTATCTCAAATACACTTATTTCCTTGACATTAAAATTTTTCTTGCCCTTTTTCTGTGACTGATTCTGTGTGTAACAGTTACACAGTCTCCCACTGAGTTGGCTGGATGGTTGGTTTGTGATGCAGAGGGAGGCCACCAGCGCAGGTTCAATTCCCCACACTGACAGAGGTTACCGTAAAGGGGATGCTCTCTCAACCTCACCCCATCACCCGTGTGGTGACCTTCAACATAAACCACCATGAGTGGTCTCTCTAATGATAGTTATTTGGGACTCTAATCTAGCAATGTTAGCATTTTAATTTTTTAGCAAATCTTTTTATTGAAAAATATATTTTATTATTATATTAAACCAAGAACAAAACAACTCAAATAACTGAACAAAATTACACCCACGTGCATGTATATACAAAATAAGTTAGAGTCTCTAAACGGACAGAAGAAAAACAAAAATAAACAACAAATAATCAATAAGTAATATGGCTCAGCGTAACAAAATGAAACCTCTCGTTCTTCGAGAGCATTAACTGATACACATTCATACGTTCATAATTCTGAATATGTGATTCATTAGACAATAACGTCATGGCTTTATAAAAGCCATTTTTAGAGTGGCAGATAAGCCTGTATCGCGGTAATCCAAAAACGTTTGGCATATCTTATATAAATCTCTGCTTTTTGGTGCACCATACTGGTGAGAACGTCCAAAGGGATATTCTCCATGACGAGCTTACAACCACCTAACAGACCCGGGGGGGGGGGGGGGGGGGGGGGGGGGGGGGTTCAGACATCCAACACAAAATAATATTTTTCCTAGCACAGGAAGTATGGGGGAGATACTAAAGGAGTATTGTGCATCAATATTTACTGTGGAAAAGTATATGGAAGATATAAACTGTAGGGAAATAGATGGCGAGACCTTGCAAAATGTTGATATTACAGAGGAGGAAGTGCTGGATGCCTTAAAACGGGTAAAGGTGGATAAGTCCCCAGGACCTGATCAAGTGTACCCTAGAACTCTGTGGGAAGCTAGAGAAATGATTGCTGGGATTTTTGCTGAGATATTTGTAATATGGAAAGTAACAGGTGAGGTGCCGGAAGACTGGAGGTTGGCTAACGTTGTGCCATTGTACAAGAAGGGTGTTAAGGACAAGCCAGGGAGCTATAGACCAGTGAGCCTGACGTTGGTGGTGGGCATGTTGTTGGAGCGAATCGTGAGGGACAGGATGTGCATGCATTTGGAAAGGCAAGGACTGATTACGGATAGTCAACATGGCTTTGTGCGTGAGAAATCATGCCTCACAAACTTGGTTGAGTTTTTGAGGAAGTAACAAAGAGAATTGATGAGGGCAGAGGGGTAGATGTGATCTATATGGACTTCAGTAAGGGTTTAATAAGGTTCCCCATGGGAGATTGAATGACATGGTTAGATCTCATGGAATACAGGAGGACTAGCTATTTGGAGACAGAACTGGCTCAAAGGTAGAAGACAGAGAGTGGTGGTGGAGGTTTGTTTTTCAGACTGGAGGCCTGTGACAAGTGCAGTGCAACAAGGATCGCTGCTGGATCCACTACTTTTTGTCATTGACATAAATGATTTGGATGTGAGCATAAGAGGTACAATTAGTAAGTTTGCAGATGACACCAAAATTGGAGGTGTAGTGGAGAGCGAAGAGGGTCACCTCACATTGACCAAATAGCCAATGGGTTGAGAAGTGGCAGAAGGAGTTTAATTCAGATAAATGCGAGGTGGTGCATTTTGGGAAAGAAAATCTTAGCAGGACTTATACACTTAATGGTAAGGTCGCGGGGAGTGTTGCTGAACAAAGAGAACTTGCAGTTCATGTTCATAGCTCCTTGAAAGGGGAGTCGCAGGTAGATAGGTAGAAGGTGTTTCCTTTTTTGGTCAGAATATTGAGTGCAGGAGTTGTAAGATCATGTTGCGGCTGTACAGGACACTAGTTAGGCCAGTATTGGAATATTACGTGCAATTCTGGTCTCCTTCCTATCGAAAAGATGTTGTGAAACTTGAAAGGGTTCAGAAAAGATTTCAAGGATGTTGCCAGTGTTGGAGGATTTGAGCTATAGAGAGAGGCTGAACAGACTGGGGCTGTTTTCCCTGGAGCGTCGGAGGCTGAGGGCTGACATTATCGAGGTTTACAAAATTATGAGGAGCATGGATCGGGTAAGTAGGTAAAGTCTTTTCCCTGGGGTCGGGGAGTCAGAACGAGAGGATATAGGTTTAGGGTGAGCGGGGAAAGATATAATAGAGAACTACGGGCAACTATTTCACACAGAGAATGGTACGTGTATGGATTGAACTGCCAGGTGATGTCGGGGAGGTTGATACAAGTGCAATATTCAAGAGGCATTTAGATGGTTGAATGAATAAGAAGGGTTTGGAGGGATATGGGCCAGGTGCTGGCAGGTGGGACTAGATTGGCTTGGGATATCTGGTCGGCATGGAAGGGTTGGACCGAAGAGTCTGTTTCCATGCTGTACATCTCTGACTCTATGACTCTATGACTTATATTAATCTCTGTTTTTGGTGCAACATGCTGGTGAGAAAGTCCAAAGGGATATTCCCATGATGAGCTCACAAAGACCCAACAGACCCGGGGAGTTTTCAGACATCCAACACAACAGATTATTTTTCCTATCCAGAAAGTAAGGATTTTGTTTTCACATATGCATCTGCGGAAGATGCTCTGGGCATGCCCAGGAAAGTGACATCGGGTCCATCTCCAATTCATTCCCCAAGACTCATTCTACCACACCTAACACTGTGCTCCAATATATACGAAGCCTGCAGCAGGACCACATACAATGAGTAAGAGTGTTTGTACTCATTCTGCATTTAGGACATGCTGAAGATTATCCCACTTCGAATTTTGAGAGAAACTCTGGTGTCAGATAGACCCTATGAAGAATTTACAACTGCATGGAATGGTTTCTATTACCGATCAAAATCCTTTGAGCATTTTCACAAATATCCTCCCATGTCTCCGAAGAGATCTGAATCCCCAACTCTCTCGCAAAGATGTCATGAAGCTGCACAATCTTTTGTGAGGGGTCACTATCCAACTAATGATAAAGGGTGCTGCCAGAGAGTGTATTCTTAACAATAAGTAACCGCTTCTCTCTATCGGATCTGAAAGAGTGTGTTAAAAGTTTTTTTTAATCAAATCTCTAATTTGAAAAAAAATTGAAGTCTCTACTAGGTTGTCCATACTTACCAGTTATTTGATCAAATGATATCATTGTTTCTCCCTCAAGTAACACGTGATGGCTCAGTGGTTTGCACTGACTCACAGCACCAGGGTCACGGGTTTGGTTCCAGCCTTGGGTGACTGGCTGTGTGAAGTTAGTATATTCTCAACTGTGTCTGCGTAGGTTTTCTCCCACAGTCACAAACATGTGCAGGTTAGATGAATTAGCCATTGCTAAATCGCTCATAGTGTTCCAGGATCTGTACGTTGGGACATTAGTCAGGGTAAATATAGGATGGTAGGGGAATGGGTCTGGGTGGGTTACTCTTCAGAGGATCGAAGTGGGCTTGCTGGGCCCAAGGAACTGTTTCCACACTGTCGGGATTCTACTCATTCTAAATCACCCAAACAAGGTACCCCCCCCCCCTTGCTGCCCACAGTTTAAACCTGGAATCCATTATCCCAGGTTGAAAACCTGGTATACCAATTAAGCGGGTAAGAAACATAGTTTTTGCTGTATTGTCCTCGATCTGACGCATTGTCCTTCAAGTTTTAACAGTATTGATAATCATTAGTTTTTGACAATGCTCCATAAATATTGTCATTTTATCTAAGAATAGGAGACTGTTAAGGTTTCACTTCATCTGAGAGGGCTCAATGTCTAGCCGTATTGATGCCGAGTCCTCAGCGGTCCAGGCACTAACATAGGATGACAAAAGAGCTTAATTGATAGCTTTTAATCGGGGAGATTTACCCCCAACAATCAGTGGGGCAGCTGCAATTTTGTTTGCTTGATAAAGAATCACGTGTGGTACCAAATAAAAGAGCTAAACCCGCCATTATGTTTCCTAAGTATCCTAAGCATTCGCACGGGTGCTAGGAAATGAGGAAGGACATTCATTTTAATAACAGCTATCCGACCTAGCCAGGATATTGGAAATGCCTCCCATCTTTGAAGGTCTTGTTTAATTTTTTTAAACAAATGGACACAGTTCACGTTAAATAAATGATCAAAGACAGATGGAATGAATATACTGAAATAGGGAAACCACCCTCGCGTCCATTTAAAAGGAAACCAGGATTTGCCCTCAGTATCAGGTATTTCCCTAAGACCTCCCATTGGTATGGCCTCCAACTTTGTAAAATTAATCTTATCACCCAGAAAGGCAACAAGCGAATTAATGCATTGTATCACATGAACTACCGAAATTGCGGGATTTGACAAAAAAAGACCCTCATCTGCATACAATGTAATGTTACGTGACGTCTATCCCACTTCTGGGTCAGATACGATGGCATCCCGACAGATGGCCTCCTCAAGTGGCTCAATCACCAAAGTAAACAACAATGGCAAAACGTGTCAAACTTGTCGGCTGCCTGGAGAAATATTAATGTTACTGGTTGGCACACCATTTGTGAGAACCGCAGCCAGAGGATCACGGTAAAGGACCCTCACCCACTTGATAAAGAATTTGCGTAGGCCAAACCGTTCTAATGTACAGAAGAGAGATCCAGCCACTCAACCCAATCAAGTGCCTTCGCTCATCTAAAGGAATCAATAATCCCTGGACAGATTGTTGTTGACACTCTTGGATCATATTGTGTAACCTCTTAACAGTGTAGGAAGATCTGTGGCCCTTTATAAAGCCTGTTTGGTCTTCTTTGACAGCGGAAGGCAGCAAAGTATCCAGCCTAAATGCACGGATCTCAGACAGGTTTTTGAGACAAACATTTAAAAGTGAGATTGGCGTGTAAGAAGCACAATCCTCCAGGGTCTTCCTTTCTTCAGCATCAGAGAGATATGAGCCTCTCTTAAGGATTGAGGGAGGTGTTAGTGATTGTATGTTTGGTGGAACGTGTTATACATCAACCCTGACAATAGCTTTATAAATTATTTTAAAAATTCACTCGGAAATCCGTTAGGATAGTGCGCCTTTACATTCTGAAGCTGCTTCACACCCTCCTGCGCTGACAATGGTGCATTAAGACACAACACTTATTCAGGGGTTACTCCTGGAAGACCCAGATTCTTGAAAAATGACTCCATCTTAATCCAGCTATCCTCAAAATGTTCAGGCTGAAATAATTCTGAGAAAAATCTCTGACAGGCTGCATTAATCTTTTTCGATTCGAAGGTAAGGATCTCAGTACCTTCCCTAATTGAGGTAATGGCTGGAGAGGGGCGCTCGATTTCCTGGCAAGATAGGCTAAATACTTGCCTGGCTTATCACTATGTCCAAACACCCTTTTATTTGCAAAAGTAAGTACCTTCTTGGCTGTCTGTGTGAGCGTGGAATTCACTGTAGACCGAAGAATTGTGATGCTCTGCAGCTTAGCCACTGTGGGTCAATTAAAGTATGCCCTCTCGGCTGCCCTCAGCTGTGTCTCAAGCCAGTGTTCCTGCTCCAGCTTCTGCCGCATCCTAAGGAATAATTATTGCCCTGGCATAAGCCTGAACAATTTCCCATAGAATGGATGGCTTACTGGTTAAATCTGAATTAATAGCTAAGAAAGATCTGAATTCATTAGAGAAATACTCAATGATCTAACTAACCTTAAGAATAAAGGGATACATCCGCCAGTATCTCAAATCTGTCATATTGCACTTAATGTTAATCAATAAGTATGGTCAGAAATGCTAATATTCCCAATTGTGCAGGATGCCACCAAATCTAAGATTGATGCAGGGATGTGGAAGAGATCAATCCTTGTGTGGCATTTCTGCGGGTTAAAGGAGAAAATAAAATTCAAAGTTTGTGAGAAGATTTGTAGCTCGGGTGCTCGTTGTTGTGGTTCTGTTCGCCGAGCTGGAAATTTGTCTTGCAAAAGTTTCGTCCCTGTCTAGGTGACATCATCAGTGCTTGGGAGCTTCCTGTGAAGCGCTTCTGTGATGCCGGAGGAAACATCACAGAAGCGCTTCACAGGAAGCTCCCAAGCACTGATGATGTCACCTAGACAAGGACGAAAGGTTTGCAAGACAAATTTCCAGCTCGGCGAACACAACCACAACAGAAAATACAATCCCTACTTGTGAGATAGACCTGCCTCCAGACATCCACCAGCTCTAGTTCTGCACACAAATCCACTAATTGCTTGCATTACAACGAGAGTATTGGGGGACCTTTGGACATTCTGTCAACCATGGGGTCCATAAGGCAGTTGAAATCTCCTTATCCGATAATGTGCCATGTTGCAAGATAGCTGAATTTGGATCATGCATCTACCAGGATTTTAAGAGGGTGTGCCGGGTGCAGGTGTGTGTGTGTGTGTGTGTGTGTGGGTGGGGGGGGGGGGGGTTGGTGTTGTGGGGGGGGGATTGGGGGGTCTCAATTACCATTCAAAATATTGGATTATTTACCATAATTCAAAGCTTTGGGGATTATGATCCTCCCGTTAGTTTCAAATACAATCTAGTAATTTAAATGGAAGATTTTTCTTATCCAGTATGGCTTCTCCCCTACTCCTAGTATTAAAAGACGAGAAATGAACCCGATCAAACCCACCCTGCTGTAATGTCAACTGTTCCTTGTCATCTCCTGGAACAGGGCAACATCCACCCTCTCTCTTTTAAGACGAGAAAGTAAATTTTTCCTCTTGACTGGGCAATGGCTCCCCTTAATATTCCAGGTACACCATTTAAGCACATCAATATCCAGATCACACTGTAGCAACATGTGAGAGAGGAGGAACTCGAATTACTGATCAGAAAAAACAAAGTCTCATCGAGCTTAAAAACTACACAAACTAAAAATATAACAACGGACAAGCACTCAAAACGTTCCAAAACTAAACATGTAAAAAACCAAAAAACAAACAATATCGATCGGGGAATTTAAAATGTCCACAAAATTTTTGCTTTCTCTGTAGAGTCAGAGGGGTTCATGGATCCATTCAATGCAATACAGAGAACCGTTGAGTACCAGAGGGAATACTGATTCCCGAGTCCCCTTACTCTTCTCTTGATAGATATTAGACTTGGAAGTAGGTGAGCACGTTGGTGATAGCGATCACAATGCTGTTATGTTTGCAGACAACACTATGTTAGTGCAGTTGTGGATAGTGACGAAGGGTCTTGTAGGTTGCAGAGAGACATTGATAAGCTGCAGAGCTGGGCTGACCGGTGGCAAATGGAGTTTAATGCGGAAAAGTGTGAGGTGATTCACTTTGGTCAGAGTAACCGGAATGCAAAGTACTGGGCTATTGGTAAGATTCTTGATCGTGTAGATGAGCAGAGAGATCTCGGTGTCCAGGTACTCAGATCCTTGAAAGTTACCACCCAGGTTGACAGGGTTGTCAAGAATGGATACTGTGTTTTAGCTTTTGTTAATCGAGGGATCGGTTCTGGAAACATGAGGTTATGCTACAGCTCTACAAAATACTAGTGCGGTCGCACTTGGAGTAGTGTGTACAGTTCTGATCACCGCCTTATAAGAAGGATGTGGAAGATTTGAAAAGGGTTTAGAATAGAGGGATATGGACCATGTGCATGTAGATGGGACGAGTTTAGAATAGAGGGATATGACCATGTGCAGGTAGATGGGACTAGTTTAGAATAGAGGGATATAGACCAAGTGCAGGTAGATGGGACTAGTTTAGAATAGAGGGATATGGACCATGTGCAGGTAGATGGGACTAGTTTAGAATAGAGGGATATGCACCATGTGCAGGTAGATGGGACTAGTCTAGAATAGAAGGATATGGACCATGTGCAGGTAGATGGGACTAGTTTAGAATAGAGGTATATGTACCATGTGCAGGTAGGTAGGACTAGTCTAGAATAGAGGGATATTGACCATGTGCAGGTAGTTGGGACTAGTTTAGAATAGAGGGATATGGATCATGTGCAGGTAGATGGGACTAGTTTAGAATAGAGGGATATGGACCATGTGCAGGTAGATGGGTCTAGTTTAGAATAGAGGGATATGGACCATGTGCAGGTAGATGGGAATAGTTTAGAATAGAGGGATATAGACCATGTGCAGGTAGATGGGGCTAGTTTATAATAGAGGGATATGGGCCATGTGCAGGAAGATGGGACTAGTTTAGAATAGAGGGATGTGGACCATGTGCTGGTAGATGGGACTAGTTTAGAATAGAGGGATATGGACCATGTGCAGGCAGATGGGACTCGTTTAGAATCGAGGGATATAGACCATGTGCATGTAGATGGGACTAGTTTAGAATAGAGGGATATGGACCATGTGCAGGTAGATGGGACTAGTTTAGAATAGAGGGATATGGACCATGTGCAGGTAGATGGGACTAGTTTCGAATAGAGGGATATGCACCATGTGCAGGTAGATGGGACTAGTCTAGAATAGAAGGATATGGACCATGTGCAGGTAGATGGGACTAGTTTAGAATAGAGGTATATGTACCATGTGCAGGTAGGTGGGACTAGTCTAGAATAGAGGGATATTGACCATGTGCAGGCAGTTGGGACTAGTTTAGAATAGAGGGATATGGATCATGTGCAGGTAGATGGGACTAGTTTAGAATAGAGGGATATGGACCATGTGCAGGTAGATGGGACTAGTTTAGAATAGAGGGATATGGACCATGTGCAGGTAGATGGGACTAGTTTAGAATAGAGGTATATGTACCATGTGCAGGTAGGTGGGACTAGTCTAGAATAGAGGGATATTGACCATGTGCAGGCAGTTGGGACTAGTTTAGAATAGAGGGATATGGATCATGTGCAGGTAGATGGGACTAGTTTAGAATAGAGAGATATGGACCATGTGCAGCTAGATGGGACTAGTTTAGAATACAGGGATATGGACCATGTGCAGGCAGATGGGACTAGTTTAGAATAGAGGGATATGGACCATGTGCAGATAGATGGGACTAGTTTAGAATAGCGGGATATGGATCATGTGCAGGTAGATGGGACTAGTTTAGAATACAGGGATATGGACCATGTGCAGGCAGATGGGACTAGCTTAGAATAGAGGTATATGTACCATGTCCAGGTAGATGGGACTAGTTTAGAATAGAGGGATATGGATCATGTGCAGGTAGATGGGACTAGTCTAGAATAGAGGGATATGCACCATGTGCAGGTAGATGGGACTAGTCTAGAATAGAAGGATATGGACCATGTGCAGATAGATGGGACTAGTTTAGAATAGAGGTATATGTATCATGTGCAGGTAGGTGGGACTAGTCTAGAATAGAGGGATATGGACCATGTGCAGGTAGTTGGGACCAGTTTAGAATAGAGGGATATGGATCATGTGCAGGTAGATGGGATTTAGTTTAGAATAGAGGGATATGGACCATGTGCAGGTAGATGGGACTAGTTTAGAATAGAGGGATATGGACCATGTGCAGGTAGATGGGACTAGTTTATAATAGAAGGATATGGACCATGTGCAGGTAGATGGGACTAGTTTAGAATAGAGGGATGTGGACCATGTGCAGGTAGATGGGACTAGTTTAGAATAAAGGGATATAGCCCATGTGCAGGTAGATGGGACTAGTTTAGAATAGAGGGATATGGACCATGTGCAGGTAGATGGGACTAGTTTAGAATCGAGGGATATGGACCATGTGCATGTAGATGGGACTAGTTTAGAATTGAGGGATATGGACCATGTGCAGGTAGTTGGGACTAGTTCAGTATAGAGGGATATGGACCATGTGCATGTAGATGGGACTAGTTTAGAATAGAAGGATATGGACCATGTGCAGGTAGTTGGGACTAGTTCAGTATAGTGGGATATGGACCATGTGCAGGTAGATGGGACTAGTCTAGAATAGAGGGATATGGACCATGTGCAGGTTGTTGGGACTAGTTTAGAATAGAGAGATATGGACCATGTGCAGGTAGATGGGACTCGTTTCGAATAGAGGGATATGGACCATGTGCTGGTAGATGGGACTAGTTTAGAATAGAGGGATATGGACCATGTGCAGATAGATGGGACTAGTTTAGAATAGCGGAATATGGACTATGTGCAGGTAGATGGGACGAGTTTAGAATAGAGGGATATGGACCATGTGCAGGTAGATGGGACTAGTTTAGAATAGAGAGATATGGACCATGTGCAGGTAGATGGGACTAGTTTAGAATAGAGGGATATGGACTATGTGCAGACAGATGCGACTCGTTTAGAATAACATCATGGACAGCATAGACCTGGTGGGCCGAATAGCCTGTTTCTTTGCTGCACTCTTAAGTTTTCTAACTTCCCAGCATCTGCCCCAGCATACTGAAATTGTTAGAAATGAAATGTCAAGAGACAATAACTGGCCACTTAGAAACACATTTGATAAAATAATTTGTTTTTAAGCCTGTTGGATTTAATTTGTTGGTATGAATATAAATGGCAGAATTGTAAGGGTGTAGGAGGGGCGTTGTGGTTTAGGGGATATCGTGTATTTGAATTATCAGAAACCTTTACACAATTTCAATAAGGGCTAATGAGCAACTTGTTAGAGAATAGGTCCCCAGAAAGATCAATAAGGTCACCCTTGTGTGGAACCAGAGGAGGTGGGTGAGATATAATACAAAATAGACTTTACAATATTTACTGTGGAGAAAGACATGGAAGCTCAGGAACTTGGGGAAATAAATAGTGATGTTATGGAAAGAATCCTCACCAGAGAAGAGAAAGTGCTGGAATCTTAAAACAAATAAAGGTAGATCAATCCTCAGGAGCTCATTAGGTCTGTGCTAGAATATTGTGGGAAGCAAAGGAAGAGATTGCAGTGTTCCTCACAAAGATATTTATATTATCAACAGACACAGTGAGGTGTCAGAAGACTGGAGGGTTGCTAATGCTGTTCCGTCACTTAAGGGCTGCAGGGAAAAGCCAGGAAATTACAGCCCCATGAGCCCAGTGATGGGGAAGTTGTTAGAGGAGATTCTGAGAGAAAGGATCTCCTTAATGAGAGGTCCTTAATGGATACTATGTCTCAGTATTCACTGCTGAGAAGGGTCTTGTCGTTTGTGAGGGCAGCGTGAAACAGGCTGATGTACGTGAACAGGTGGATGTTAAGAAGGACGATATGCTGAGAATTTCGTAAAAGATAAGGACAGATAAGTCGCTGAACCAGACGAGATGCGTCCAAAGTTAGTACAAGAAGCGAGGGAATGGATTGCTGTACACCTGGTGATGACCTTTGCACACTCACTGTCCACTGGAATCTTACCAGATGATTGGAGGCAGGAAAACATTAGTCCCTTGTTCAGGAAAGGGAATAGGGATATTCCTGGGAATTTCATACCTGTCAGTCTTATGTCTGTGGTGTGCAAATTATTGGAGAGGAGTCTGAGAGACAGGATTTATTATTCCTTGGGAAACTATAGTTTGATTAGAGGTAGTCAGTATGGTTGTGTAATGGGCAGTTCATGCCTTACAAGTCTTATTGAATCTTTTGAGAATGTGATGAAACACCCTTATGGCTCATTCAGAAAGTACGGAGACATGGGATACAGGGAAACCTGTCTGTCTGGATACGGGATTACTGGCCCACACAAGACAGAGGGTGATGGTAGACAGAAACAATTCATCCTGGAGCTGAGTGACCTGTGGTTTTCTGCAGGGAGTTGTTACAAGACCTCTGCTCTTTGTGATTTTATGAATAAGTTGGATGTGTGAGTGGAAGAGTTGGTCAATAAGTTTGCCAATGACAAGGAGGATGTTGGAGTGGTGGATAATGTGGAGGGCTGTTGTAGGTTGCAATGGGGCAATGACAGGATGTAGAGCTGGGCTGGAAGTGGCAGATAGAGTTCAATCTGGAAAAGTGTGGAGTCATTCATTTTGCAGATTGAATTTGAATGCAGGATACAGGGTTAAAGGTAGGATCCTGAGGCGTGAGGAGAAACAGAAGGATCTTGGGTTCCAAGTCCATAGATCCCTCAAGGTTGCCACCAAAGCTGATACACTTGTTAAGAAGGAATATATTGTGTTGGATTTCATTAGTTTGAGAATTGAGTTTTAAAGCTGTGAGGTTATGCTGCAGCTCTATAGAGCCCTGGTTAGACCCCACTCGGAATATTGTGTTCAGTTCTGGTCTTTACATTACAGGAAGGATGTGGAAGCTTTAGACACGGTAAAGAGGACATTTACCAGGTTGCTGCCTGTACTGAAGGGCATGTCTTATGAAGAAAGGTTGAGTAAGCTAAGGCTTTCTCATTGGAGTGAAGAAGGGTGAGGGGTGACTTGGCAGAGGTGAACAAGGGGATGAGAGTCATAGATAGAGCGAATAGAGAGAGATTTTTTTACCCTGACATAAATAGATATTACAAGGGAGTATAATTTTCGGGTGATTAGCGGGTGGTTAAGGGGAGATTTCAGAGGTAGGCTCGTGTGGCTGAGTGGAATGCACTGCCAGTGGTGGCAGTACAATTAGATGCATTAGGGACATTTTATATACTTCTGGATGAGCACATGGATGATAATAAAATGAAGGGTATGGAAGTTAGAGTCATAGAGATGCACAGCATGGAAACAGACACTTTAGTCCAACCCGTCCATGCCGACCAGATATCCCAACCCAATCGAGTCCCACTTGCCAGCTCTCGGCCCATATCCCTCCAAACCCCTCCAATTCCTATACACATCCAAATACCTCTTGAACGTTGCCATTGTACCAGCCTCCACCACTTCTTCTGGCAGCTCATTCCTTACAAGTACCGTTCTCTGCATGAAAATGTTGCCCCTTAGGTCTCTTTCATATCTTTCCCCTCTCACCCTAAACCTATGCCCTCTAGTTCTGGACTCCCCCACCCTATGGAAAAGATTTTGTTTATTTACCCTATCCATGCCCCTCATAATTTTGTAAACCTCTATAAGGTCACCCCTCAGCCTCTGACACGCTCCCTGTAGCTCAAATCCTCTTACCCTGGCAAAATTCTTGTAAATCTTTTCTGAACCCTTTCAAGTTTCCCAACACCTTTCTGATAGTAAGGAGATCAGAATTGCACGCAATAGTCCAACAATGGCCTAACTAATGTGCTGTATAGTCGCAACATGACCTCCCAACTCCTGTACTCGGTACTCTGACCAATAAAGGAAAGCATACCAAACGCCTTCTTCACTATCCTATCTGCCTACGATTCCACTTTCAAGGTGCTATGAACCTGCACCCCAAGGTCTCTTTGTTCAGCAACATTGCCTTGGACCTTACCATTAAGTGTTTGAGTCCTGTTAAGATGTACTTTCCTAAAATGGAGCACCTCCCATTTATCTGAGTTAAACTTTATCTGTCACTCTTTTTTTAATCTTACGGTCGGATAAAGGATTGGCATGTCACCATGGCCGAAGGGTCTTGTTCTGTACTGTTCTGTGTTCTACCTGTAGTATCTTAAACTGGGTAAAAAGCTCAGATCAGTGTAAAAGGATATGGCATTCAGGAGAAGCTAGTCAACTGGACAGAAAATTGGGCTTGATGGTAGGAGACAGAGGGTGATGGGAGACATGTTGTTTTTTCTGACAGGAGGCATGTGACCAGCGGTGTAGTGGGTCCCCTGTTGTTTGTCATTTGGATAAATGTTTTGGATGGGAATATTGGTTTCCCGTTAAGTAAGCTTTTTGGGTGACACTGAAATTGGTGGTAAAGTGGACAGTGATGAACGTTATCTGTGATACAACAGGATGAACAGGACTGCTTGGATAGTGGGCTGAAGAATAGCAGATCGAGTTTAATTAGATAAAGGTGAAGTGCTCCATTTTGGTGAAACAAACCAGGGCGGGATTGTACAGTTAATGTTTGGGCCCTGGGTAGTGTTGTCAATCAGTGACCCAGGGATGCAGGTACACAGTTCTTTGAAAGTAGTGTCGCAAGTAGACAGGCTGGTGAAGCAGGCGATTGGGATGGTTTCCTTCATTGGCCAGAGCATTAAGAGTTGGAGTTGGGACATCATGTTGTATCTGAACAAGATATTGGTGAGGCCACCATAAAAGCATTGTTGATCAGTGGGAAGAACTCATCTGCTCCTTTAGGGAAGACATCTGACATTCTAACCTGGTCTGACTAACATGTGACTCCAGACCCACTGCAATATGGCTGACTCTGAGCTGTCCTCTGGGTAATTAACAAGACACCCACATCCCATGAATGAATAAATAAAAATACATATGTCCCTCCCTACCTCTGCAAACACCTCCAGCTGCAACAATTCATACTGACTTTGTAACACCGTTCATGCCCTGACCACTCTCTGTAACACTCTTACCACCTCCAGCACCTTCACCTTTCCCTGTTCATTTTGTGACATTAAACCCTGACAATGATTCCCCTTCCCATTGCCTTCCCCCTGCTAGCAGACCCTTTGCAGTCCCTTTAACACTTACTCCATCAACACGCTCTCATTTTAAGATTTTAAGTACTTTGTGATGATCTTCTCATCCTCATAATCTAATATGATACATTTTGTCCTGAGTGAGGGGCCGGTGGGAATTTCACGCAGTCTGCTTCAGTGGAATGTTTTTTCGTTGAGTGATTTACAGTGTTCGTTCAAATGGTTTCCACTGTTCATTTACAGGCACATGTTTCAGTCTGTTTAGCCTGTTTGACTTGGTCCGTTCTCCTCTCAAGCTCATGTAATTGGCTGTTTTTGTTTCTAGTTGTAGCGTGTCCTTTCTGTGATTCACTTTAAAACTTTATTTTTCTTTAAACTGCACTTTATCACAATTTCCCAAAGGATATCTACAGGTGACATTACTTATTCACTAAGTTTATCACACAACGATCGCTCTGGATCGTTATGTTCCTAGCCAGTTGCACAATTTGTTATTCAAAGCAACACTGAAAAAAGTTATCTGAACTACACTTTCAATATCACTGTTGTCAGAGTGACTGTCCCAGATTATGGGAATATTGAAGTTTCCCAAAATTATCATAATGTGTTTGTTAAAAAATTCCAATGAATTCCTGTTTAATGCAGTGATGAGCAATGAAATGCTGTTCGGTGGCAAAAACTGTTCTGCTGCTTGTGTCCTTGGCAAGTAGTAGCCAGAATTTACATCCAGACTGACTCTACTTCATGATCTGAGGTCAAATGCTTTCTCTCTAAGGCCTTTGTTACCCATTATTGTTAGCGTTGCCCATTTTGCGTGAGTTTCCGCAAGGTTGTAATCCATTGAGTATTTATGTCCACCTTTTGTTCGTCCTGTAACCACGGTCTCTCTGGTTTCTAAATCTCTTTTATCTCTGTGTCACAAATGAATCTACCTTATTGAAGAGACATTATCCATTCAAAAAAAAAAACATAATTTACTCTTTCCCATAGTTTCCTCTCACAAACCGATTCCCTGATGCACAGTTTTAGTTAAACTCTGTCCCATCCTGTTCCTTTCTGATTGTCTTCAGTCACATTCCCATGCTTCTCCCATACTTCACTTTTTCTCTGTGGATTTGGAAAGCTCCTTTCACCTGAACCCTGTCCCTGCATCCTCTCTGTCAGTTTGAAGCCCTGTCCATAAACCTACCAACATGATTGGCCAGGACACTGGTCCCAGCACAGTTCCAGTGGGACCATCCTAATGAATTATTTTAAATCAGGTATGGGATGTGGGTGTCCCTGGCTGACCAGCCTTTCTTGCCCAGCCCCAGCTGCCCTTGAGCTGAGTAACTTGCTTGGCCATTTCAGAGGGTCATTGAGAGGCAAACACTTTGCTGTGGGGATGACTTGCAGACCACATGAGGATGGGCAGATGTCCTTCTCTAAAAGACAAGTGTTTGTGCTTTTTTGTACATCAGCAATGTTTTCATATGTATTTATGGATTGTTAATTACCATTTGTTTTGGGTATTGATTTCAAATTTCTCCATTTCTCATGGTGGGATTTAAACCTGCCTCCACAGAACATTCGCTGAGGATCGGCATACATGCTCCAGCAATAATACCAGGCCAGCACTTCACCTGCTCACCGGTTGCTCAACCCTGAGCACTGACCCATCATGAAGTGCTTCATGAAGCTAAAATCATCCTGAACTCTGGTGATATCACTCAGTCTCTCTCCATGTGGTATCCTTCACTGTGTGGGTCTAATTGCTGCCTCTGTCAGCATCTCTCACTCTTGCAGCTACTCCACATCCTGAGCCAACAGAATTGTCCACTCCATAAGGATACAGCAGCACAGGCCAGGTATGGAGACTGGGATTTTCCAGATCTCTGTGGGTCACAGTATCATTCTCCCTATGTAACCCTCACTGCTTCTGTCTAATTTCGTATTGCATCTATCTTTCAGTCTCCTATTCGTACTCAGGATGTAAATGACTCAGAAGATTTCCCAGTTGCTGGGTGTTTCGTCCATCACCACATTGAAGATGTTTGGTCAGCCAGAGAGACAAAGTGAAGGGAGATCTGGAGCCTTCAATAAATCCTGCAGTGTGTTAAGATCACTCACAGTGCACAGAGCAGAGAGCAATGAGAGGGTTCCAAACATCGGCTAACAAGACATGATATAGATACAGTGCTGGAGGGGGAGCACAGTACAGACACACCCCAGGCTCAATCACCGCTCCTATTGTAACTTACTTTGTACTGTGTCACGGTTATCGATCCAGGTCTGTGCTGGCTTAGTGAGCATCAGTATAACAAAGGGGAAAGCAGGCCTCCTACGAGAGGGTGGCACTGCTGCCTGGGGTCATTCTGTTCTGCGCTCCCTCTCCAACACTGTATCTATGTCATATCTCCTTGACCAGTGTCTTCAACCTTGTGTAACCCCTACATCAGTTCCAGTCCCTGTAACCTCCCCCCTCCCCTTTCGTCCCTCCACATATTTGAAATGTACTGCATTCCAGCCTACCATCCCTGTCTCTGTAACTTGCTTCAGTGTCTAAAACATGCCTTATCTCAGTAGTCTCCTCCTCCAATAACTGGAGACAGAGGCATGCAGCAGGGAAACATAACCTTCGGTCCGACTAGTCCGTGCTGACCAGGTTTACCAAACTGAACGAATCGCTTCATCCTCTGTTTGGCCCATATCCGCTTAAACCTTCTCCTCTCCATGTACCTGCCCAAATGTCTTTTCCATGTTGCAATTGTTCTTGTTTCTCCATGTGCCCCTGGAAGTTCGTTCCGTCTATGCACGACACTCTGTAGATAATGTTGCTCCTCAGCTCCTTCTTTAAATCCTTGCTCTCACACCTCCCATTTATACCCTCTAGTTTTGGACTAACCTACCCTTGGCTATTCACCTTACTCAGCGCCCGCAAGATTTTGTAAACCTTGATAAATTCACCCCATAGCCTCTGCCCATGGGAAATATTGAGGACAATGTTGCAAATATCTCCTACTCATATGTCAAAGTGCTGGCCAATGAGGGCAAGTGTAGCAAATGCTGCTTTCTCCAAGCTGTCCACCTGTGATTGCCATTTCCAAGGAACAATGTAACTGTAGCTCTTAGTCTCTCTCTGTTCGACAACACTGCCCAGGGCCCTGCCATTAACTGTGTTAGTCCTCCCTGGTTTCTCTTTACAAAATCCAACATCTGAATTCAACTCCATCTTTCATTCCTTGGTCCAAAGCCCCAGTTGGTCGAGACCCCCTTTGATAACCGATTTCACTGCCCACTACAACATTAATTTGATCATCCATAAAATTACAAACAATGGCTCCTATATTCTCACCAAATCGTTTATGAAGATGATTCACATCAGTGGACCTAGCCTTGATCCTTATAGCACACCGCTGGTCACAGGCTTCCAGACTGAACAACAATCCTCTCCCACCTCCCTCTGGCTCTTACTGTCAAGCCAATTTTGTATCCAGTTGGCGAGCTCTCCCTGATCCCATGTGATCTAACCTCACGAACCAGTATATCATGCTAAACCATATCAAAGACCCTTCTGACGTTGGTGTATACAATGTATGGTCACAACTTCAACGAAAGCAATCAAGTTAGTGAGCCCTGACTTTGTATGCACAATGCCCTGCTGACTATCTTTCATCAATCTTTGCTTTTCCAAATGAACGTGACTCCTGTCTGGCAGAATCACTTTCACAACTTACCCACCACTGACATTGGGCTAATTGGTCTTTAGTTCCCTGGCTTTCCATTGCAGCCTTTCTTAAATAATGGACTAAAACTATATTCTTGTCATAGAGCCATACAGCATGGAAACTGACCCTTCAGTTGGTACCAAAAATGACCTAAAACTAAACACATCCCAGCTGCCTGTTGCTGGCCCATATCCCTCTAACCCCTCCCTATTCCTGTACTTGATCAAATGTGTTTCAAACACTGCATTTGTACCCACATTCCCCCCTTCCTCAGGAAGTTCATTCCACTTCCAAACCACCCTCTGTGCAACAATTAGCCCCCATGTCTATTTTTTAACATATCCCTCTTCTCACCTTAAACTGTGGCCCTTCCACTTGAGACTCCCCCAACCTGAGGGAAAGGCAACTGCCATTAACTCTATCTATATACCTCATCTTTTTCATAAACTTCCATCAGGCCATCTCTCATCCTCCAGGCTCCAGTGAAAAAAAAAAGACTGGCTGGATAGGCTTTTTTTCAGAACTAAAGACTTCCATACCAAGCCACATTCTGGTAAATCTCTTCTGAACCCCCTGCAGCTTAATAATATCCTCCCTATAACTGGGTGCCAAGAACTGGACAGAGTATTGCAGAACAGGCCTCACCAATGTCTATACAATCTCAACATGATGTCCCAAATCCTACACTCAATGTACTGAGCAATAGTCAAGGATGCCAAACACTGTCTTATCCATCCTGTGATGCAAACTTCAAGAATTATGTAACTGAACCCAGAGGGCTCTCTGCTCTAAAACACTAACCGAGGCCCGAACATTAATTGCATAAGCTCTACCCTTGTTTGTTTTGCCAAGTGCTCTATCTCGCATTTATTCAGATTGAATTCCATCCACGATTTTTCAGCCCATTTACTCATATTATCAAGATCCCTTTGTCATCCATTTTAGCAAACCTCCTTCACAGTCCACGATTCCACCCTCCAGTCTTGCAGCACATCACACATGGCTGTCAATTGTACAAATATCTTTGCTCGGTGCTCCACAATTTCTTGCCTAACATCCCACAATGTCCTATGATACGCATAATGAGGTCCTGGGGCTGTCCATACCTTTATGTTTTAAAACCTCCAGCACCACCTTTTCTTTAACATGCACTATTTTCAAGTCATAGAGATGGATAGCATGGAAGCAGAGCCTTCGGTTCAACTGATCTATGCTGACCAGAAGATCTAAATGCATCCATCCCATTTACCAGCATTTGGCCCAAGTACCTCAAAACACTTGTTATTGACATACCCAACCAGATACCTTTTAAATGTTGTAATTGTATTAGTCTATGTTACTTTCTATCTCAGTTCATTTCATACACGTATCACCATGTGCATGAAAAAGCTGTCCCTTCAGTCCCTTGAAACCTTTCCCCTCTAACCTTAAACCTATGCCCTCTCGTTTTGGACTCCTCAACCCATGGGAAAAGACCTTGAATGTTTACGCAATCCATACTCACCATGTTTATATAAACGTCTGTCAGGTCACACCTCAGTCTCTGATGCTCCAGAGAATATAACCCCAGCTTATTCAGCAACTATCCTGGCAACATCTTGTAAATACTTTCTGAGCACTTTCAAATTTCACAACATCATTCCTATAGCAGGGATACTGGAATTGCAGAGAACCCCAATTGCGGTCTAACATATTACTCTTGTTCCCTGAGTTTCCCAGTCTTTCTCCACAGTAAGTTCTGGAGTGAAAAAGTTGAATAGGGTCTTAGGAAATATCCTGCAGTTCCAACCATCAATTGCCTCAATGATCTTTCAGGGCCCTTATTTTGTCTCTTGTTACTCTTTTTCTCTTAATATATTTATACAATCACTTTTGGATTCTCCTTATGCTTCTCTGCCGAGGCTATTTCATGTACCCTTTCTGCATTCCTGATTTCCACCCAAAGTGTATTCCCAAAGCCCCTGTGATTCTCGTGGATTCTCTTGATCTACCTGGCTATACCTGACATGTGCCCCCTTTTCCTTGACCAGATCCTCAACCAATGTTTCAAAATGCATTCAGCATTGACCTGAACGCAAATAGGAACATGCTGGCACTGAACGCTCAATTTATCTCATTTTTAATATATTCTCACTTGCCAGATTTCGCTTTCCCTGTAAATAGACTCTCCAATTACCTTTTGAAAGTTCCTGGCTGATACGATCAATATTAGTCTGGCCCCATTTTACAACTTCAATTGTAAAATGGCCCTCTTCCGTAGCCATTTTCAAACTAATATAAGTACCTCGGTCCCTTTCCCTACCTTGTTTCCCAAGTGGAGGTCAGGTTTTGCCCATTTCTGTTTTCAGTCTATTTACATATTGATTGGGAGTTTTATGGAACGCAATTACCAAATTCTCCCCTTGCAAACACTGAACACTGGCAGTCCCAGTCTCAGTTTGGAAAGTTTAAAAACCCCTGCCATAACAGCCCTATTATTGTGATCGATATTTGAGATCTCCTGACATATTTGTTTCTCTGTCTGCCACGGATTATTCGGGGTCAATAGGACAATCGTGTCCAGAGTGATGATCCATTCTTATTTCTCAGTTCCACTAACATAGCTTCACTGGGCGATCCCACAGGAATATCCTCTCTCAGTACTGCTGTGATGATTCTTGCAATCGAAGCCCACTACCACGTGTCCTCTCTTGCCTCCCCTTCGATGCTTCCTGTAGCATCTCTACCTTGAAACAATGAACTGCCAGTCCTGCCCCTCCCTCAGCTGTGTTTCTGTAATAACTATAATCTCTCAGTTCCATGTTCCAATCCATGCCCTGAGTTCATGTTCCTTATCTGTCAGGCCCCTTGCAATGAAATAAATGCAGTTTAATCATCAGTTTTCCCCATTCCCTGCTATGTTCTTGCCTGCCTTGTCTGTTGAAATTGCTGTCTTTAACTTGTGCAACAGTCTCAATCTTCTTTCTGACTTTGTGACTGTTTAATGTTCAACATCCTGCCAGATTAGATTATATCCTCTCAAGCAGATCTAACAATTCACCCCACCAGGATGTGGGTCCCCCACACACTCCCAGTT
The DNA here is from genome assembly GCF_037043375.1 of Chiloscyllium plagiosum. Lineage (NCBI taxonomy): Eukaryota > Metazoa > Chordata > Chondrichthyes > Orectolobiformes > Hemiscylliidae > Chiloscyllium > Chiloscyllium plagiosum. The sequence continues at coordinate 92,344,071 of NW_028270152.1, forward strand.
CAGGTGCCTTCTACTCCCAGTCCACCTGTGCTGACACCTTTAGGGATATTTGGATTGTCCACTCAGGTCGCTGTGTTCCTCAGTAGTTGGCAAGTACCAACCATTCATTATGTCTGCGCTTCGCTTATCGTACCTCCCACAGGGTATGACCTCACATTGATCAGAACTGAACTCTGCTGAGATTATCATCTGATCGTCATCAGACTGCAGCGAGAGACCAGCCACCTCACTGTGAACAACATGTTCATCTTTCATGTCGTCTGCAAACCTACTAATGATTACTTTTGCTTTCACATCGAAGTTATTATTCGACAGACTGACCAGCGATGGTTCCTGCACAGATCCCTGTGGTACAGCCACTGGTGAATGAATTTCAACACGAAGAGGTTTATCCACGAATTTCTTATCCAATTTACCAACTTGCCTTGAATCCCAGTGGCTCTTCCCTTTTGGACCAGCCTTCCATGTGGGACCTTGTCAAAGGCCTTATTCAGGTCCACGTAAACCACATCATCTGCACTGCCCTCATCAATATTTTGAGAGATCATTTAAAAAGAAAACGCAACTGAATTCCTCAGACAGGATCTTCCTCTGCCAAATCCGTGATGACTCAGCCGAGTTGATCCCTGCCTTTTCAAGCGTTTATTCATCCTCAGAATTGTTTCCAGAAATTTCCCTTCACCTGCTGTCAGACTATCTGCTATGTAATTACCTGGCCTATCCCTGCTGCCCTTCTTGAACAAAGAAACCACATTAGCGATCCTCCAGTCATTCGGCACTTCACCTGTGGCCAGCAAAGTATGAAATATATCCACTAGGACCCCAGTAATCTCCTCTCTTACCTCCCATAGCAGCCTGCGATACATTTCATTGGGCACTGGGGATTTCTCCACCTTTATGCCTGTGAAGACATTTATTACTTGCTCCTTATTGATCTTAACATGTTGTAGAACCTGGGCATCCCAACTGAAATCTCCAGCTACAATGTCTTTCTCCTGTGTGAATACAGATGGGAAGTATTCATTGGAGACCTCATCTACTTCCTCTGGCTCCATGCACAGATTATCCCTTTGGTTTCTAACAGGCACAACTATTTAACTAGTAATCTTCTTCCTCTAACTGTATTGATAAAACACCTTGTGGCCTTTTCTTAACAGTATATCCCAAGGGTATTTCAAACCCATTCTTTGCTCCTCATTTTTAAGGACCCCTTGCACTCTCTATACTTTTGAAGTGCTTCGCCTGTTTTCATCGCACTGTACTTCCTTTATCCAGCTCACGATATCGCTTGACCAGTATTCACTGGAGTTACTGCCGTTGTATTTCACTCTTCTCTTCTGGGAGCACACTAGCCCTAAATTCTCACTGTATCACTTTAAATTTCTTCCTTGATCCGAATATGAACCCAACTGCAAATACTTCCTCCCAGTCTGTGTTTGCCAGCTCCTGTCTCGTGATAATGACAAAGCCCCCAGTCACAGTAACATTCTAATGATTAGGGGGCTGCTACAAATTTGGCACCTTCACTTCTGCACTATCCTTATCTCCTTCCAAAATGACTTTGACACTTAGTGTTGTGTCCACTATCCCCAAAACGCCACAAATATCCTAATGTCTGTCATCCTGTCCAGCAACTCCAACCCACTCTGTCTGTAACATCCAGCGTCTCCAGCACATGATATCACTGCAACCTTCTCCAGTCCCCCAGCCCTTCTCAATCCTTTCATACAGCACCTCATTACTTCCAGCTATTCAGAAAGTAAGGAGGCATAGGATACAAGGAAACCTAACTGTCTGGATACAGAATTCCTGGCCTATAGAAGACAGAGAGTGATGATAGATGGAAAACATTCAGCCTGGAGTTCGGTGACCAGCCGTGTTCAGCCGGGATCAGTTCCCGGAACCAGGCTCTTTGTGATTTTTATAAATGACTTGGATATGGGAGTGGAAGATTGGGTTCGTAAGTTTGCCAATGACACAAAGATTGTTGGAGTAGTGGATAGTGTGGATATCTGTTGCTGGTTGCAACGGGGCATTGACATGATGGGGAGCTGGGCTGAGAGGTGGCGGAAAGGGTACAATCTGGAAAAGTGTGAAGTGATTCGTTTTGGAAGGTCGAACTTGAATTCAGTATATTGGGTTAAAAATAGGATTCTTGGCAGTGTGGAGTAACAGTGGGATGTTGGGTTCCACCTCCATAGATCCCTCAAAGTTGCCACCCAAGCTTATAGGGTTGTTGAGAAGGAATACGTTGTGTTGGCTTTCATTTGTTGGGGGATTAAGTTTCAGAGCCGTGAGGCTATGCTGCAGCTATATAGAGCTCTGCTCAGACCACACTTAGATATTTCATACAGTTCTGGTTCTCTCATTACAGGAAAGATGTGGAAGCTTTAGAGATGGTAAAAAGAAGATTTACAAGGATGCTGCCTGTACTGGAGAACAGGTATTATGAATAAAGGTTGAGGGAGGTAAGGCTTTCCACATTGGAGTGGAGAAGGATGAGGGACGCCTTGGTAGAGGTGAACAAGATAATAAGAGGCACAGACACAGTGAACGGTGAAAGACTTTTTTTTTTCATGGCAGAAATGGCTGTCACAAGGGAGTATAATAATAAGGTGACTGGAAGAAGGTTTAGGGGAGATTTCAGAGTTTGGTTCTCCAAAGAGTGGTGGGTGCGTCGAATGTACTGCAGTGGTGTTAGTAGAGTTAGATACATTAGGGGCATTTAATAGACTCTTGGAAAGGCACATGGATGGTAGTAAAATGAAATGTATGCAGGTTAGTTTGATCTTGGAGGAGGATAAAAGGTCGGCATAACATTGAGGGCCCAAGGGCCTTATACTGTACTGTTTTATGTTCTCCTTCCGGATGGAAAACTGGGTAATACGTTCCGATCAAGAAAAAAGGATATGGCACCCAGGACGAGCTAGTCAACTGGATATGCAATTTACCTCATGGTATAAGACAGAGGGCAGTTGGAGTCATTTTATTTTTCTGACTGGAGGTGTTTGTCATTTGGATAATTGATTTGGCTGAGAATATTAGTTTCCTGGTAAATACGTTTGTGGGTGGCACTAAAATTGGTGATATACTGGACAGTGAAGAAGGTTAACTGTGATAAAACAGGATGGACAATACTGCTGGGATAATGGGCTGAAGGATAGCAGATGGAGTTTAATTAGATAAATATGAAGTGTTCCATTTTGGTAAAACAAACAATGGAGGGACTTGTACAGTTAATGTTCGAGCCCTGGGTAGTGTTGTCAGTCAGTGACCCAGGGCTGCAGGTACACAGTTCTTTGAGCGTGGTGTCACAGGTAGACAGGCTGGTGAAGCAGGCGTTTGGGATGGTTACCTTCATTGGTCAGAGCATTGAGAGTAGGAGTTGGGATGTCATGTTGTGGTGGACACTGGTGAGGCCACCATAAAAGCATTGTTGATCAGTAGGAAAAAGACATCTGGTTCACTTACATCCTTTAGGGAAGGCGATCTGACATTCTAAACGGGTCTGGCTGTCATGTGACTCCAGACCCACAGCAGTATGGCTGATTCGGAACTGCCCTCTGGGTAATTAGCAGTGGGGCAAAGAATGCTGGTTCCGGTAGTGACACCCACAGCCCTTGAATGATTAAATTAAAATACATATGTCCCTCCATACCTCTGTAAACCCCTCCAGCTGCAGCAATCCGTACTGGCTTTGTAACACCGTTCAGGCCCTGATCACTCTCTGTAACACTCTCACCACCTCCAGCACCTTCACCTCTCCCTGTTCCTATCATCTCATAAAACCCTGATAATGATTTCCCTTCTCACTGCACCCCTCCTGCTAGCAGACAGTTCGCAATCTCTCTAACACTTCCTGCATAAACACTCTCTCACTTTAGAATTGTTAGTACTTTTTGGTGATCTTCTAAGCCTGATAATCTAATAAGATCCATTTTGTCCTGAGTGAGGGACAGGTAGGAATTCGTTGTTGAGGTTTTGATGGAAATTAAAATGGAATGTCCTTTTGTTGAGTGTTTTCCACCATTCTTCAAGTGTTTTTCAACTGTTCATTTACAGATACACATTTCAGTCTGTTCATCCTGTTAATCCTTGGTCAGTTCTCTTCTCAAACCCATGTAAATGGGTTAATTTGTTTCCAGTTGTATCTTGTCCATTCTGTGATTCACGCTAAAGCTTTAGACTTAATCAAATTTCAATTTATCCCAGTTTCACAGAGGATCTGTCTGTGTGACATTATTCATTCACTTAGCTTCATCAGACAACAGTCGCTCTGAGATAGCTGCCTCCGTTGCCAGTTGCACAATGTGATATTCGATGTGATATCTGAGGAAAAAATAGTTCTCGTCTTTGAATATCACTGTTGTCAGTGTGATTGTCCCAGATTATGCGAATATTGAAGTTTCCCAAAATTATCACAATGCCTTTGTTAAAAATTCCAATGAATTCCTGTTTAATGCAGTGATGAGCAATGAAATGCTGTTCGGTGGCAAAAATTGTTCTGCTGCTTGTGTCCTTGGCAAGTAGTAGCCAGAATTTACATTCAGACTGACTCTACTTCATGATCTATGGCCAAATGCTTTCTCTGTAATGCCTTTGTTACCCATTTCTGTCAGTATTACCCAACTGTCCTTTCCCATTCTGCCTTAGACCCTGCAAGATTGTGAACCATTGAATATTTACGTTCCACCTTTTGTTCGTCCTGTAACCATGTCTCTCTACTGCCTAAATCCCATTTATCCCTGTGTCACAAATCCATTTACCATATTGAAAATATTTTGTCCAATCCAAAATAAAACATAATTTACTCTTTCCCAGAATCTCCTATCACAAACCTATTCACTGATGTACAGTTTTAGTTAAACTTTTTCCACCCTGCTCCTTTCTGCTTGTCTTCATGCTGTTCTGATGCTTCCCTCTTTCTCTTTGGATTTGGAATGCTCCTTTCACTTGAATCCTGTCGCTGCATCCTCTCTGTCAGTTTAAAGCTCTGTCCATAAACCTACCAGGGTGTCTCTGGCTGACCAGCCTTTCTTGCCCAGCCCTAGCTGCCCTTGAACTGAGTAACTTGCTCGGCCCTTTCAGAGGGTAACTAAGAGGCAAACACTTTGCTGTGGGTATGTCGTGCAGACCACGTGAGGATAGGCAGATGTCATTTTCAAAAGAACCAGTGTCTTTTTGATGAACAAAGATTATTTTGGACATCAGCAACGGTTTCATACTTATTCATGAATTGTTAGTTGCATTTTTTTGTATTGATTGATTTAAAATTCCCCCCGTTCTGAACGTGGGATTCAAACCTGTCTCCACTGAACATTAGCTGAGTTTTTTGATACATGCTCTAGCAATAAAGATGTTGGCTAATCAACTTACCTGTACCCCTCATGGTTTTCTAAACCTTTGTAAAGTCACCCCTCAGCCACCTACACACAATGGAAATGAGAAAGACAATGATATAAATATCCCAGCTCGTGTCCCTGCTACTACATTGTCACAATGTTCTGGGATACGCTTGTTTAGGACCGAGAGCTTTCTCTACCTTTGTGTTTTAAGACCTCCAGCACCACCTCTTCTGTAATAGGGACTCTTTATAAGCCATCACTGTTTATTTCGCTTGTTTCCTAGTCTTTGTCCACAGTCTGTTCTGACATGAAATGCTCATTTAGGCTCTTGCCCATCTCCTGTGGTTCCACACATCGATGGACTCACTGATCTTTGAGGGGCCCCAGTGTCTGTCCAATTGTTTTTTGTACTTTTGTGCTGTAGAAAACTCTTTGCATTTTCCTTTACCTTATTTGCCAAAACAATCTTATGTCCTCACCCCCATGTTGCTTTCCAGCTTATCCAGCCTCTCCGTTTATGTCACACCCTCTAGTATCAGTAACATCTTCGTCAATCCTTGCAGCATTTACAGTTTCAGAAAATGCTTCCTAAATCAGGCTGATCAGAATTCTACGCAGTACACTAAAGCTGTGCTGACTATCCCTAATCAATCCTTGTCTTTGGAAATACATATAACTACTGTCCCGAGGACCTGCTTCCAACAACGAATGCACCACTGACATCAAGCCAATTGGTGTTGATGTCCCTGGCTTTCCCTCGTAGCCTTTTCTTAGCACTGGCACAACATTAGCCCCCCTCCAGGCTCTCTGGAGACACTGATAATCTCTGGCTATCAGTGATAGAGAAATCACTATATGGGACTCCTCAATTTCTTCCTGAGGTTCCCACAATATCCTGAGATATACTTTATTATTTCCCAAGGACTTGTCTCCCTTATATGCATTTTAATACCTCCAGTACCTTCTTTTATGTGGAGTCTTTTGAAGACGTCACATTTTTCCCCCCCAACGTCCCCAGTTTTCCTTCACAGTAAGTTCAAATGTGACATTTCCGCTTAGTATTTCACCCATCTCCTGTGGATGGCCCCATTCATCTTCAAGGAGCCATATTCTGCCCCTCGTTAATCTTGTGTTGTTAACATACATGTTGAATCTCTTTGGATTCTGCTCAGCCTGATCTGCCAAAGCTTCCTATGGTCTCCTTTTGGCCATCCTGATTTCCCTCTTAAATGTATTACTCCATCCGCAATGTTCTTCAATGGATTCCCTTAATCCAGCTGGCCATAAGTGACATGTGCCCCCTTTTGTTGCCCAGAGCCTCAATACCCCCCCCCCCCCCCGCTTATCTAATGTTCCTGACTTGTGTCAGCATTGTAATCCACACTAACAGGCCCTGACCTCTCATTTTATCTCTCTTTTAAAGTTTCCCACCTGCCTGACGTCCCTTTACCTGGAACTAGCCTCCTCAATCAATTGTTAAGAGTTCTTGAGTAATACCTTCTGAATTGAAGCAAGGCCAGTTTTGATCTTTAACTTGTGGACCTTGTCCTTTTCCATCGCTATTTTCAAACTAGTAGAATCGTGATCACTTTGCGAAAGTGTTGCCCCACTAATAACTCAGTCCCTTTCCCTTCTTTGTTTCCCAAGGGGAGGTCAGGTTTTACCCCTTTCTGCAGTCCGACCATCTACATTCTAAGTGAGACAGTTTTCTTAAACACGACTAATAAATTCCTCGCATCCAAGCTCTGAACACTCTCGCACTCCGAGTCTAGGTTTGGAAAGTTAAAATCCCCGACCAGTCCATCCCTATCATTCTTACAGATCTCTGAGATCTTCCGACATATTTACTGCTCAAATTCCTACCGACTGTTGAGGGCCTGTAGTAAAGTCATATCAAACTGATGACCCATTCTCATTTCTCAGTTGCACCTTCACTGGGCGTTCCCAGGAATATCCTCTATAAATCCTGCTGTAATGTTTTCACTGATCAAAAAATCCACTCTTCCTCCTCTATCACCTCCTGTTCTGTACCCTGGAACATTGAACTCCCAGTCATGTCCCTCCCTCAGCTGTGTTTCTGTCATGCTATGGTGCCCCAGTCCCATGTTCCCATCCATGCACTGAGTTCATCTGCCTTAACTGTTAGGCCTTTTACTTTGAAATAAATGTACTTTAATTGATCTGTCTTGCCTCTATTTAAATTGCTGTCTTGAAATTCTGTCCCAGACTCAACCTTCAGACTGTAGCCTGAGACCAACACCCTCACCTTTCATGTCATCTGCAAACTTACTAATGATACCTTCTGCTTTCACATCCAACTCATAAATGTACATAATACTGCACAAAGTAATGAGAGGAATACATAGGGAAATTGGCCAGAGACTTTTCCCCAAGCAGGATTGACTGGTACGAGGAGTCATAGTGTGAAGATATTAGGAGGAAGGTATAAAGGAGATATCAGAGGTACGTTCTTTACGCAGTGAGTTGTGAATGTCTGGAATGGTGCTGGTGGAAATGAAGTCATTGTGGACATGTAAGCAACTACTGGCCATGCACATGGATAGCAGTGAGTTGAGGGTTGCGTAGGTTAAGTTACTATATTTTACATTAGGATTAAGTCTCGGCACAATATTGTGGGCCTAAGGACCTGTTCTGTGCTGTACTTTTCTACGTTCTATAATAAACAGCAATGGTTGCTGCACAGATTCCCGCTGGAGTACACCCGCTGGTGAAAGAATTTCAAGCACAAACCATACCTCCACTTTTGTGGATCCAGGCAGCCAAATTGCCTTGGATCCCATTGGTCTGTTGGAACAGCGATCCGTGAGGGTCCTTGTCAAGCGCCTGAATGAACTCCATGTAACCCACATCTTCCGCACTGCCCTCATCAAAATCCTCAATCGTAAATTCAAGCAAAAAGCTCAGCTTAATTTGGTAGAGGATCTTACTCTACCAAATCCATGATGAGTAGCCCTAATCAGTTTCTGCCTTTCCAAATGTTGTTTCACCCTGTCCCTCAGAATTGTGTCCAATAATTTCCCTGACCCTGCTGTCAGACTATCTGCTCTGTAATTATTTGGCCTATCCCTGCTGCCCTTCCTGAACAAAGGAACCACATTAGTGATCCTCCAGTCATTCGGCACTTCATCTGTGTCCAGCAAACTATTAAGCATATCCTCCAATGCCCCAGCAATCTCCTCCCTTACCTCCCATAGCAGCCTGGGAAGCATTTCGTTGCCCACTGTGGATTTCTCCAACTTTATGCATGTGAAAAAATTCAATACTTCCGCCTTATTGATCTTAACATGTTTGAGAAACTCGCCATCCCAACTGACATCCCCAGCGATAATGTCTTTCTCCTGTGTGAATACACATGGGAAGTATTCGTTGAAGACCTCACCTACTTCCTCTGGCTCCGTGCACAGATTGTCCTTTTAGATTCTAACAGGCTCCACTCTTTCCCCAGTAAATCTCTTATTCTAACTATACTGCTAAAATACTTTGTGGCTTTTCCTTAACACTCTCTACCAAGGATATTTAATGACCATTGTTTGTCCTTCATTTTTCAAGAATCCCCTTGCACTCCCAATACTTTCTAATGGCTTCACTGGAGTTTATTGCACTGTATTTTCTTTGCAAACTCACAATATCACTTGATCAGTATTCGCTGGATATGCTGCCTTTAGTTTTCTTTCGTCAGGAGCACACTGGCCCTGAATTCTCACTGTATCACGTTAACATTCTCCCACTTTCCAAATATAGATCCAACTGCAGATAGTCCACCCAGTCTCTGTTTGTCAGATCCTCTGTATTAATAGTGATACTGATAGGAGACTCAATAGTGGGGGACAGGCAGGAGACTGTGTGGCTGCAAAAGAGACCCCAGGATGGTGTGCTGCCTGCCGGGTATCAGGGTCAAGGATGTCTCTGAGCAGTTACAGAACATTCTGAAGTGGCAGGATAAATACCCAGAGGTCATTTTCACATCGGTACACATGACATAGTTAGTCAAAGGGATGGGATCCTGTGAAATACGTACAAGGAGTGCGGAAAGAAGTTACAAAGTAATGCCTCAAGGGCTGTGATCTCCAGAATACTCCCAGTGCCACAAGCCAATGAGGGTAGAAATAGAAAGATCGGTCAGATGGATACGTGGCTGAGGAGCTGGTGGAGGGGGCAGGGTTTTCAGTTCTTGCATCATTGGGATCTCTTCTGGGGTAGAGGTGACCTGAAAAAAGGGGGCGGGTTGAACTTGAACCAGAGAGGCACCAGTATCCCTGGGGGGAGATTTGTTTGTCTTACCCCGGAGGGTTTAAAGTAGTTTGGCAGGGATTTGGATCCTGAGGAAGAGAGGGCCCATTGATCAGTCAAGGGAAAAATGCATCATCCATCGAAAGCATGTTTTCTATCCAGGTTATCCAGGGGCACAGTCAAGGGAGGGAAAAGTCTTCTGGTTTAAAGAACATTTATTTCGACACACAAGGTCTGACTGGAAAGGCAGACGAGCTCAAAGCATGGATTGGCTCTGGGGACTGGGATATTATAACTCTGACGAACAAAGCCCACAGCCTTCAATAATTGCAGTCCGAGACAAAATCTGAATCAATTGTGTCCTTTATTTTACACTTGCAAGTGGGTGTGATGCTCAGTGCCTATGAGGCAGAGGACATACACACCAAATTCAATTCAACTACAATATTTATATCATTTGATTTCTTTTGTTTTACATTGCACCTCCCCTGTTTACATTCTCCCCTTCCCTAAGACTGGCCCGATTACTCCTGTTTATCCTGCCTTGTCTGTGACAAAATGTTTTTTTCTGCCCTCACAAGGCCATTTGACCTCATCCCGCTGCAGGTGATTGTTCGGCATATTCTTTCTTCTTCAGTATCTACTCTCTCCATCTGGGCCTCTCCCGAGGTCATGGCCTATGACCTCTTTAATTGGGGTTTGTTCCTGTGTCTCCGTAAAAGTGGGAAACAGATGTTTATACCTACTGTTTGTACAGGCGTATCTAGCTTAACTTCATCCCCTCACAACATCTTATCTATTTGCCCATAATATCTACGATTGTTTTGCAATCACGTTTCATGCTGGCATACAATTTTAGCTAATACAAAAAAAATATGTATTTCCTCCATACAGTTTCCATTCTTGTTGACTCAGCTCTTGGCTAAATCAATTACACACTGGTGTGAGTTCATTTACTTTGTATAAGTAAATGGAATTGCAGAAGTAACATTATTTCACCCACATCCCACAATTTTCCCTTTTTCTTTAATTATTATTTGTTATCTTCTGCAATTTTTTTTAAACATCGCCCCCGAAATTCGCAAGCATCATTCCGGAGATTTCGTCCATCTTGTTTTCACTCATCTCCTCATTATTTAGTCAATAAAGTTCCTCTGTCTGATTCCCTTTTAGGGGCATCTGTATCATCAAGGCTGTTTAAATCAGTCTTTGGCTGAGTCCTCGTATACAGGGTATGACACAACAGCCAATGGCCACCAATATCCCGACTACTACTATCAGGGAAGTAAGGATAGAAATCACCACCCCTTTCCATTTTCCAAACCAGGATTCAAGCAGCCCCGTGAGAGATGTGTCTACTCCTGAATTCTCAGCAAGTTCCTCTCCTAAGGTAGTCATTCCCCTTAAGGCCCGAGTAATTGAACCATCAGGTGCAGTGTTATTAGGTGTAAAGGTACAACAGCTTCCTTCTAACATCACACAGGCACACCCTTTTTCTGCTAAAATCATATCAAGGGCTATTTGTTTTCCCATGCCATCCTACTTGTCGCATCAAGCTGTTCTGAAATTTCTTTAACCGCATCTCTTGTATAATTTATAAACCGCTGTTGATTATAGAAGCTGTAATTTATCCAATCTACATTTTTATTTATTGTTACCCACCAAAAGAGAGCTGACTCAAAGCCTGCTCCAATTTGATTACGAGCTTTGAATTCATCAGGTACTCCCTTAGGGACTCCTACCGAATCAAGATAAATCCTGGCATCGAAAGAAGTGTCTAACAGTAATCTCTTACCCCTTCCCTTTTTCCCGACTATATTTTCCTTCTCAAATGCCAGGGTAAATGAAATTGCCAATTGTACAATTACACATATCCCTCTCCAATCTGGAGGTAGCATGGGTCTCAATATTTTGCCTCCACAGTACCACCACAGATCCGCTTGGGGAGCCTTTAGTGCTGAGTAGTTCCTTCCCTTCTCCGTTTCGGTAACATTCTTAATCTCTGTACATAATTTCAGTTCCCCTAAATCTCTCGAACGACTTGTACCTCGTCTATGCACACACGACGTGTGATTTCCATCTGCGGTGTAAAATGTGTGTGTGTGGGGGGGATCTTGTGCATCTTTCTTCTCCAAGGGAGGGAAAATCAGAGATAGGGAGGTACAATTCCTATCACTCCATGCAGTTTCATCCTGAGACATGGCTATCATACATTCCATGCCCTTCCTGTCTCGCTTCCACCCGAGTGGAAAGGGAACCACCTGGGCCACTGGCCTACCGGAGGCACATGCACAGCAAATGCTTTTGTTCAGACGTTTTACAGTATACTTTACCCATTCAACCCAGGCATTTGCATCGCAGTACCCAATTTCTATTTCGATGGTCTGTTTCAAGTGCTTTACCTCTATAATTTTTACAACTTTAGGATCATCAGGAGGGGTGAAAGGTTATATCTTATTACCCAGTAATTCTACCCGTTTACCCTGTCCTATGCTAATTCGAAAATAACAGCCCAAGAAATCCTTCCCATTTGCTTTCGTTTCGATCCGAAATGATTCATTTAATTGTATCTCATAGGTGCCCCCCACCCCCAGACTTGCTTCATGCCATGTGGTTTTCCTTATTGTTAGGTATATTGGGTTACACTTTTTATCGAGACAATCGCGAGCTGGTCGAAAGGAGCCCACTATACTGTGACGAGACCATTATACCAAGTACCATCCCCATAGGATTTAAGATGTATCTCAGAGCTGCGGTACTGTGTCTGATTATCTACATCCCCACAATTTATTAAGCTGCATGCATCAGCATCTATTACTTGTGGATGATCAGACTCCGGAACCGTTAATAATACATATGAAAATGATATTTGACAAAATCCCAATACTAAGAGGGTTAGCATCATAACTCTAAACATTCCCAGTATTCTAATCATCATGCTGAAGCACAAAAAGGCTTAATATACAATCTTACAGAAATAATCCCGCGCTCGCGCCGCCACTGTATAGTCAGTTACTCAAAGTCTCTTTAGCCTGAGTTTCAGCGGGTCTTGCGTTGATTCAGCTGTCCATACTTCTTCCTCAACTGGAGGGTCCACTGGCCGTTTGATCCGAGTGTAATGAGTCCAGCCTTTCTCCGCCGTCCTTATTGCTGTTTCGGTAGTCAAAAGAGCCTGATACGGCCCTTCCCAGTCCGGCTGAAATTTAGTCTCTGTCCATGATTTTACTAAGATCCAATCACCTGGCCAGATGGGGTGAACGGTGAATTCAAGGGCTGAAGTCTGTGCCAATAGACCCTGTTTTCTGAGGAAAAATAAAGAGGAGGTCAAGCCCAAAAGGCATCCTTTAAATCTATTACTCTAAACCATTTATGATCATGAGGGATCTTACTTAATCTCTAATCAATCACTCAATTACTGGCTGCAGTCCTTGTTTAACTTATGGAAATAGAGTATTGTCGTTCACAGACAATGTCCCCTTTCCTCTCTGTCCGACATGCTGCCACCCGCCACTCCAGTTGCTCACTATTGGTTCAATTCTTTTCCTTAACTACCTCATCAACCGTAGCTACCATCATTTTCACCTTCTGTTTTTGTCTCTCATCCTCCCTCTCTACAAACACTTTCTGTGCCTCTCTTAACATTTCATCTAATTGTTTTTCACTCCACCCTTCTACCTTCTGTATCTTTCTCTGTATGTCGGGCCATGCCTTTGTCACAAAATGTACTTTCAAATGACCCTGGTTCATTCCAGAATATTTCTGCATTGAGTCTCTTAATCTTTGCAAGAAAGCTGAGGGAGTCTCATCTTTCTCCTGTCTAACTTCAAAGGCTTTCGTCAGATACTGCGACTTCGGAACTGCCTCTCTTCTCCCTTTTAGAATCAGATCTTTCAATTCCCTCATTTCTTCTGTATGTTCCGGGTTTTGGTTTTCCCACTGGGGGTCTCTGAGGGGAAACTTCACCTCTCCCTGTCCAGCATCCCCATCTCCAATCGGGTGTTCCCTGTCCCATATTTTAATGGCAGCTCCTCGTATACGTCCCCTTTCTTCCCCAGTAAATAGGATATTCAAAATAGACATTAACTCAGCCCACTTCGACAGACTGGGCCCCATAAATTGATCAAGTTATTCAGACAACCCCATCGGATCCTCAACCAGGAACTTCATTTCCTTTTTAAATGTTCTGACCTCCACACTGGTGAGGGAGGCACTCACAAACCCAATCTCTTTATCCCCTATTGGTACCTCCCGAAGGGGATAAGTCGTTACGTTCTTCCCTTTTTTCTCTCTTAAAGAAATCTTGCAATATTTCTAGCTCCCCATAACTTCAACCACCATTTCATCAATTCATGCTTGACTAACTTTAAAGCCTGTTCCTAACTTGTAAATAGATTGATATATTTATGTTCATTTATTCAGTATTTAATATTTAAAATGTAAAATGCACACAGTTCCCAATTTTGAAATCCACTGTAATCAACCAGTTTTAGTCCCTTAATTTAAATCCAAGATTAGTTTTCTTAAGTAGTCCTGACCAATCATTGCTCAATTACAATAATATAGGTCGTGAAATCATCAGAGCTGCCTTAAAAGAATTTGTCTATTCAAGTTTAAAAAAAAACTCCTAATGCATGAACAATTACCGAATCCAAGGCCACAGATATTAACCATAGAATTTTGTTTTTACTACAGTCTAATGTGGAATTGAAACTTCAACTGTCCTCCATAAATCGCTTTTATGTAATGATAAAAGAGATTAGTTAGAAACTGATAGTAAGGCAGTCATGATCTATAAAAAGAACAGGAGTTATTCTTTTTTCTTCATAATCTCGATAGAATCCTTAACCTTAAAAGAAATCATGTTAAGTTACCATAATAAAAATCAGATTTAAAACAGTCCTGGAAGTCAAGCTCCAGGGAATAAAACGCAAACATTCAATTACCAACAAACAAATGTTCATTCAAACCAAATCACAAAGGGTTAAACTTTCTACCAGCTGTACAGCTCTTTGCATTCTCTCTCTCTCTCATTCAGTGACATATAAATTCAGATATTTACAAACCCAGTCTTCGTCCGACCTGTACTTTGGCCAGAAGACATCGGGACGAAGAATGGATTCCTTAGTCCATACAAAGCAACAATATTTAAACATCATTCTCCCTTGTACAAGTATTATTTCTCCAATTCCACAAAATCCTGCCCTAAGGGCTTTCAGGAGGAATGTTGTAAGGGACCCCGCCTCCATTTCAATTGTTTTTTTCTTCTTTTGTTTTCCCGGAGGCTTTTTCCTTACCCAGTTTCTTAATTTTAATGAATATCTAATCAAAATCAAAGCAAAGTGCTTTCAAAATATTAAGTCTATTTATCTATCAGGATTATAAAGGCATTTATCAAATACATAATTACACAACAATTTAACTTAGACTTTGTAAAAATGCAGTGATTTTTAAAATTTCTTTCATTATTTCATATTATCAACGCTACGATATTAATACCTATTTGTTCAGGCCAATCCAAATACAAAACGACCAATAATATCCCTTGCAAAATTCTTTGTAAATATCTGATTTTTGCTCATTTGAAAGATAACAATTATCTCACCCTTTCAAATTCAGAGAGCTCCAAATATGTTTCCCTGCAATATTACTCTTCATTTCTATATATTACTCAGTCTAATATCAAGATGAGATATCTCATTATTCTCAAATTCATGAATATGATTTTTAAAATCCCTTTGTTGCTAATATATCTTATTTATAATAATTTTGCAATCCAGTAAGGGATACAAATGTGGAATTATGCTTCCGTACAATAAATACTGCAAGGACATTGCAAATTACAATCTCTCAATCATTGTGAATATTGTATTTATTTTACTTTAAACATGGAAAAATTTTAAATTGATTTGATTATAACTTATTTCGATGCTGACATTTACTGTATATCCAATCACAATATCAGGAGATTATATGGAGGTATCATCGTTCATTCCAATAATCACAGTATCTGCTATACACTTTCTTCTGGACACTAATTCCATTCAATCAATAGTCCTCGGAAAATATTAGGAATGTTGCAGTCATAAAGCTGAAATATACAAAGTCATGATAGTCACTAATTTTCTCTTGTTCTGTAGATCTTAGTTAAAACAACACATAGAATTTTATGTCCCAGTGCTATAAATATGAGAAAAGATCAATTACTTCTTCAGTAAAATAAACAAATGCCACTTGATATTATTTATCATTTTTTTAAATTACTGGTCAGTTTATGAATTGTGTGAGATTTGATTTTAGCTTTCCAGTCATCTATTTATATTGAATGTGACATTGAAATGGTGTGAAAATATCAGGTTGTGTTCATTTGAAAGTTGGATTTGCAAACTCTCACTTATCCCATTGATTGCATGATGGTTTAAGAAAGTTTCACTCAGCAATCCTAGTAAATATAAAAAACTGTCTGATTTTTAATCATTTCATTCACACCCAATTATCAATCTGTTCCTAATTCATGTAAATATCTCAATTTTATTGAAACCAATGTTCACGCTAAACAATACACATAGAGCTTCACAAAGACTTTCATCGCCATCTGATTATTGTTCAGTAGAATAACCTGAGTATGATCCTTATTGCTCCTGAAACCAATGACAAGCATTTGTTTACTATTCCACGCAACAAGAGCAATTGATATCTTCTATTTCAGTTCAGTAGTTAAAGATGACGATGTTGCTTAAAACAATGCTTCTACTTTATCACAGATATTGACTATTACAATCATGTATACAACAAACGTTTTGTCATTCTAAAAATCTTTAAGTGTACTTATTTTAAATTTGTGTGCAAGAGATATTCCAAATTACAACCATTTTTGTTGCATAATTCAGCAAACCTAAATTTTGAATTTGTGGAAGTATCCATTTTTGCAAACTGGAAGTAGTCTTCAGTTTATATAACACATAAAATGACTGTTTTATTTTCAAATCATGCTCTCTGCAAAATGATTATTGGTTTCATTGTAAGGAAAGAACTGATTTGAACATATTGATTTTTTTTTTGTCTTTTCTATTCCAACATTATTCATCATTGGACAATAATGACACAATTATTATAATTTCTTTATATACCAAATATCATTGCATCATTTGTTCACTTTCATACTCACTTTCATTATCTATTAATTTTCTTCCAAATTTACATTTCTGAACTCTGATCATAATATTAATTATCTAAATTAAAATAACATGTCTCTGTGAAGAAACCATTTGATGCAAATTCATATTTCTTGTGTTATCTGTATTCTTTAGTAAAGAAAGAAAACATTGTTCTATAATCACTGAATGGCTCACTTTTTCTTCAACTCATAAAGCTAGTGACTATATTTTATTCCACAATTTACCAATTTTAATAAATATCCAATCAACATCACAGCAAAGTGTTTTTGAAATGTTGAATCATTTTAATTGCTCATAAGACCACAAGACCATAAGACATAGGAGCGGAAGTAAGGCCATTCGGCCCATTAAGTCCAGTCCGCCATTCAATCATGGCTGATGGGCATTTCAACTCCACTTACCTGCATTCTCCCCGCATTCCTTGTGACATCAAGAATTTATCAATTTCTGCCTTGAAGACATTTAGCATTCCAGCCAATATTACAACATTAATTATCAAGTCACTGTCATGACAATAATTGAGCAATTATTTAAGAAAGTCTTTTGAACAAGTAAAATGAGATTCACATTTTAATTTAACCAATTGTTTCTGAGTACCAACACTGCAATATGAAACTTTTTTTCAGGTCAAGTATCCCACAATGGATCCAAGGACTTCCCATCCAACATTAATTGTAAATGTCTAATTGTTGCTTACCTGAATGATCACTATAATCACAGTCTTTAAATTCACAGACCAGCAATTACTTTTCACTGCAATAATTCCTGTTTGTTTGCACATATTCCTCAGTCACATAGCAAAACGAGATTACTCATTATTTCTAAATTCATTGATCGAATTTTATAATCCAGTTGTTGCTCATACGTAACAATTATTCGATCCAGTACGTGCCGTACATGTGGAATTTCGGCTCGTTATATGAATAACTAAATATATTGTCGTGTACAATCTCTCAATCATTGTTAATATTAATTCTTATTTTACCCGTGGAAACATAGTTGAATTCATTTCAATACACTTCACTTCGATGCGAACACTGATTGTATTTTTAATTACAATAAGATCTAAGTATTTTGCATGCAACAAAATCATGTAAAATTCCTGAGTTTTGTTAAGTCAAATGAAAAATAATTAACATATCTGTATTGTTTCATTAAACAATGATAATGCATTTTGAATTTTTCAAAGTTGACAATTTTTGCAAAGAAGTGATGTTGTCTTCAGCTGAATAATCGCATTGAATGACTAATTCACAGAATCTGCGGTTTATTCTCTTCGAGTTCCCAAGAAACCAAATTAACTAATTCTGTTGGTTCTAAATTCCTGGAAAGTATTTGAGAGTGTTGCAGTCTTAAAGATGAAGCAGTCTATGTGATTGTACTGATTTTTTTATTGGAAAGAACGTGATTCAAACATATTAGACACATAAATCTCTATTCTGTAGTGTTACTAAGATGAAAAGCAAGTCAATTGCTTCATCAGTAAAATAAACAAATGCCACTTGCCGTTATTCATTAGTTAGCTCTTTCCCAAATTTGTTGTGAAACAATGCAATTTTCCTGAATATTGTTGTGTCCTTTGACTATATTAATTTTCTAATTATTGTTCATTCATGATTTGTCAGGGAGTTTTTTTTTTGTTTTCTATTCACCTATTCATATTGAATGTAAGATTAAGACGCGTTGGCAATATCAGAGAGTGTTCATTTGAAATTTGACCTTGCACGTCTCTCACTTATCTCACTTCTTGCATGGGGGCTGGGGTTTGAGAACAGATGATCAGTGGTTAGCAGTCCTGTCTTTCAGCGTTATGCATTGGGATTCAATTCCATCCTCGGTCACATGTCTGTGTGGAGTTTGCATGTTCTGGTTTTCTCCCACAAACCAAAGATGAGCAGTTTAGGTAAATTGGCCATGTTCTGTTCAGCGATGTGTAGGCTGGGTGCATTAGTCAGGAGTAAATGTCCAGTAATTTGAGAGCAGAATGGTTCTGAGTGGATTATTCTTTGAAAGGTCATTGTAGGCTTGATGGGCCAAATGGTCTGCTTCCACACAGTCGGGATTCCGTAAACTTAGAATTGTGTTTCATTAAACAAAACTGACATTTTTTTTTTAAAAATGTTACCTTTAAAACTTATCTTTAACTGTCAATTGTCAATCTTGTAAACTATCTCAATGTTACTGAAATCAATGTTCAAACAAAACACAGCACAGAAAGCCACACAAAGATCTTCATGACGATCTAATTACTGTTCAGTGGGATAATCACGGAAAAAATCTTATTGTTGCTGTGGTTCTGTTCGCCGAGCTGAAAGTTTTTGTTGCAAACGTTTCGTCCCCTGTCTAGGTGACATCTTTAGTGCTTGGGAGCTTCCTGTGAAGCGCTTCTGTGGTGTTTTCTCCGGCATTTATATTGGCCTGTCCCTGCTGCTAACGGTTGCCATTTTCAGCTGTCCAGGTCAACGTGTTTGTTGATGGAGTTTGTGGATGAGTGCCATGCTTCTAGGAATACCCTGGCTGTGCTTTGTTTCGCTTGCCCTATAATGGTAGTGTTGTCCCAGTCAAATTCATGTTGTTTATCGTCTGCGTGTGTGGCGACTACTGGAATTGTGCCTCACAACACACTTCACATTCAAAAGCCAGATATACGAACAAATCAATGGAACACCCATGGGCTCACCGATCTCGAGACTCATAGCAGAAGCAGTAATGCAAAGGTTAGAACAAACAGTCTTACGACAAATTCAACCCAAACTCTGGGTCAGATACGTTGATGACACCTTTGTAATCATTAAAAACACGGATATAGAGAAAACACCCCGGATTATCAACGCCACAGTCACAGGAATCCGATTCACGAGAGAGGAAGAAAAGGACAACCAACTCCCCATTCCTAGACGTGAGGGTACAGAGAACACCAAATGGAGAATTCACCACTAAGGTACACAGGAAAGACACACACACAGACCAAGTCCTGAACTATGAAAGCAACCACCCCAATACACACAAACGAAGTTGCATCAAGACACTATTCAAAAGGGCCACAACACACTGCAGCACACCAGAACTGCAAAAAGAGGAAGAGGAACACCTATACAAGATATTCGCCAAAAACGGATATCCTCGCAATTTCATCAGCAGATGCCTAAGGGAAAGACAACAGAACGAGGACATGCCGCAACCCAAAGGACTAGCCACACTACCATACATCAAGAAGATCTCTGAAATGACAGCCAGAGTACTGCGACCACTAGGACTTATAACAGCACACAAACCAACAGCCACTCTCAGACAACAACTCACCAGAACGAATGACCCGATACCCAGCATGAGCAAAACTAATGTAGTGTACAAAATGCCATGCAAGGACTGCACAAAACACTATATAGGACAAAGAGGAAGACAGCTAACGATCCGCATCCACGAACATCAACAAGCCACGAAACGACACGACCAGCTATCCCTTGTAGCCACACACGCAGACGACAAACAACATGAATTTGGCTGGGACAACACTACCATTATAGGGCAAGTGAAACAAAGAACAGCCAGGGAATTCCTAGAAGCATGGCACTCATTAGTTTACTGTATTTATTAGTTTACTGAAGAAGATATCAACTTTATTTCAAATTTATAGCACGAGGGAATAATGTTTCATCTGTTTCAATTGTTTGGACTTGCCCCTTTGCAACAAAAAAAAATCAATCTCATTACTTAGACATTGTAATCTTTAATTCTGCAACATTTTCAAATATTCTTCAGGAATTTATAAGCAACAAAATTAGTTACAGGTATCCACACTATGCGAAAGTAAAGCTTTTCATAAGCTGAAAATGCGTAAATCGAAGAAGCACTAATTTATATGGGAAACATCTCCCCTTTCTCCATAAAAGTGAAAATTCTCTTCAGATTCCTTTCAGTTAGAGAAAATGGGGACAAATGCAAGTCTTTTGTAAAAGAAAAATGGCGAAATCGAAAATTCCAAGAGTGGGGGAATACCTGTACATATATTTCTTGGTAACCTGACACGAATAAGTATCAGATTTTGTGATTATTGATATAATAGATGGAAGCATACCTAATGTTGGATTAATAAGCAATTCAATCTGTGTTTAGGTACTTTCTAATTAACATTCAGTGCGGCTCTTGATATATTTCTGTTGAAGGTGTGATTTGAAACCTTCCCTCGGGTCTCGTCATAGAAACACTACCACAGCTACTCAAGCTCCTTTCATAATTTCCCCACTCACGACGGGCAGGACTGTAATATTATGTTTAATGTGGTTACTCAAATGAAAACTAATCAGCTGTTTATTGTAGTAATTTGAATGGGAATTAATTAGGCACTTTCTGTGTGTAATGGACTGGAAATTAAACAATATTTTACAATAACAATAGAATAAAGGAATGGTGGTCTTAAATAAACAAGAATCTCATGACAATTCTTTGAAAGAAAAATTGACAAAACTGCGTGCTCATTGTACTTTGATTTTAAAAAATGCATCAGTCATTCAATGTGAATATTCAGTTGAAGACAATTTCCCTTCCTTTCAACAATGTACAACTTCCACAAATTCAAACTGAACGGCCATCGATAAAGGAAGGAACAAGCAGATGTTAATTCTATTTTCTGCACATAAACGTGCGATGAATTTTAAGTATGTTTTATATACATAAAAAGGAATCTCTTATTGTGGTTCGAAATACAATAAATGTTAGCATGAAGTGAAATATAATCAAATCAATTCAACTGTGTTTTCTCAGTTAAAATACAGTTCAATATTCAAAGTAATCGAGTGATTGTACACTGCAATATCTTTACATTAATTCAGTGCTGAGACATAATTCCACATTTATATCCCGTATAGTGAAGCAAACTTGTGCCAGGAGTGAGAGCAGGTAGGGAGGTCGTTAATGAGTACTTTGCTTCAGTATTCATGAGTGAGTGGGACCTTGTCCTTTGTGAAGACAGCGTGAAACAGGCTGATATGGTCGAATAGGTCGATGTTAAAGCTGAGAATGTGCTGAAAATATTGAAAAATCATGGGGATAGATAAGTCCCCTGAGCCAGAAAGGATATAACTTAGGTTGTTATGGGAAGGGAGGCAAGGGATTACTGTGTTTTGGGAATGATCTTTGCATCCTCACTGTCCAATAGAGTCATACCAGATGATTGGAGGGTGGCAAACGTTATTCCCTTATTCAAGAAAGGCAATTGAGATAATCCTGGGAATCATCGATGAGTCAGTCTTACATCAGTTGTGGGCAAATTATTGGAGAGGATTCTGAGAGACAGGATTGATGATTATTTGGAAATTCATAGATTGCTTAGAGATGGTCATCATGGCTTTGGGAGCGGCAGATTATGCCTCACAAACCTTATTGAATTATTTGAGGATGTGACAAACCCATTGGTAAGGACACAGCAGTGGATGTGGTGTATCTGGATTTTAGCAATGTATTTGATAAGGTTCCCCATGGTAGGCTCATTTAGAAAGTATTGAGGAATGGGATATAGAGAAACCAGCTTGTTTAGATAATAAATTGGCTGGCCCATAGAAGACAGGGTGAGATTATATAGATAGTTTTCAGCTTGGAGCACGATGACCAATGGTGTTCTGAAGCGATCAGTTCTGGGCCTCTGCTCTTTGTGATTTTAATAAATGACTTGGATGAGGAAGTGGAAGAGTGGGTTACGAAGTTTGCCAATGACACGACGGTTGGTGGCGTTGTGAATAGTACGGAGGGCTTATGTAGGTTGCTGGAGGACATTGACAGGGTGCAGAGCTGGGCTGAGAAATGGCAGATCTGAGTTCAACCTGGGAAAGTGTGAAGTTATTCATTTTGGAATTTCAAATTTTAATGCATATTTTCGGATTAAATGCAGGATTCTTTACAATGTGGAGGAACAGAGGCTTCTCGGAGTCCACGTCCATAGATCCCTCATAACAGACATCCAAGGTGATAGGGTTATTAAGGCGGTGTATGGTGTGTTGGCTTTCATTAGCAGGGAGATTGAATTTAAGAGCCACGAGGTTATGCTGCAGCTCTATGGATCCCTGGTGAGACGACACTTGGAATATTGTGTTCGGTTCTGATCACCTCATTGTACGTCGGACGGGGAAGCTTTAGAGAGGGTGCAGATGGGATTTATCAAGATGCTATCTGGATTGGAAGGCATGTCTTATGAAAAAAGGTTGAGGGAGCTGGGGCTTTGTTCATTGCAGTGAAAGAGGATGAGAGTTTACTTGATAGCTTTGTGTAAGATGATGAGAGGCATAAATAGAGTGGATAATAAAAGACATTTCCCCACAAAGTGGAATAATTTTAAGAAGAATGGGGAAGTTGTGGGGAGATGTCAGAGATAGTTTCTTTACAGATAGTAGTGGGTGCGTGGAATGCACTGCCAGTGGTGGTAGTGGATTCAGATCCATCAGAGACATCTAAGCGACTCTTGGAAACGCACATGGATGATAGTAAATGAAGGGCATGTTGGTTACTTTGATCTTAGAGTAGGATAAAAGATCCGACCAACATCATGGCCAAAGGGCCTGTACTGTGCTATACTGTTCTATAGTCTATGGACTGAAATGAAGAATTATATATTAGCAATATAGATTTTCAAAATTCTCTTCACATACTTAAGCATAAAGAGAAATTTGATCTTGCTATTTGACTGCTATCTGCAAAAATGAACAGGAATTGTTGCAGGGAAAAGTAATGAGGTTTTTCTAAATTTATAAGGCTGGGATTACACAGATCATTCAAATGAGCAAAAGTCATATTTTCAACAGTGCGTGTTGCATCAGAAATAATGGATTCTTTTGTAGGTGTGTTGATTGGAAATAAAATTGATTTTTATATTACTGTATAGGTACGAGGAAAGATTGGATTAAATTCAGATATAAAATTCACTGTAGTTGTTCGCAAGGCTAAACAAAAGCATATAATAATTATTATCATGCAAATGCCTTAATAATTACTGTTAGAATTCTGAAAAAAAGATATATTGTACCATTTTTTCAAACATTCAATAAATTAAATTGTGAACCTCAGTATACTTGTTACCCAGACCAATTATTATGCAATTATTGTAATGGTAATGACTTAATAACTAATGCTAAAACCTAAACAGGTAAATTGGTTCAATACTTTGTCAGCATGTTGCTCTGAAATTGATTGGATATTTATTAAGATCGGTAAACTGAGGGACAAAATATAATAGCTCGCTTGATAGAATTGAAGGAAAAAAATGAGAGTGTTTATTGAACAGGATTGTTTTTGTTTAAAAATGCAGTTGATGCAACAATAATATATTTTCCTCCATTGATTTTCTTGTAGGGATATTTTTTTCAAAAGTTTTGTTATGATTCAATTTTGAGACACTTGTGTCAGAGTCTGCAAAGGGGAGAGTGAGAGAGAAAGAAATTTTTAAAAAGCAGAAAGGAAAGGAACTGGCGAGCAGAGGAGCTCCAACTGTAGTGTCTCACCCTGCTAACATCTTATTGCGTGAGCTGGAATGCTGACGAGTCAAGCAACAACCTGACACAGTCATACACACAGCATCATAGCTTACAATGTCCTAGACACCACCGTCACTATCCCTGTATGTCCTGTCCCACCGGCAGGACATGGATGCAACTGAAATGCTGGAACATGCAGTGTTATGGACTAAGATCTGCAGAATGTGATCAATGTGATTTATTTGACATTTCTCCAGAATATTAAACTCCAGTACAATTTGAAAAGTTATTAGCATCATCAGTATTGAACTACAAATGTCAGAAAAAAATTATCAAGAAGTTACAGCACAGATCGAGGCCACTTGGCCCATCCTGTATGTGTTGGCTGTAATAGAACTCCCCAGGCTTTACAGCTTTTTGTACTCACCATTGAAAGCAACAATTTCAGACTGTGATCTCTGCCAAATATGCTTTTATAATCAGTTTTATAAATGTATTTCTTTGACAGCTGCACACCTTGTTCCCTGGTTTCTTTCCCAGCCCCTAATGCCATTCCCCGTGGCCTTGCGGGACGACCATTTCTGCTGTTTAATCTCTCCTGCCTTCCCACGTATGACAGACTGTCTCTTTGTCCTTGTCTCAGCCCCACCTTGCTCGCAACCTGTTACATTTCTGTTGGTTCCCAGACGTCTGTAACTTTCACTACGTCCCCAGGGTCAATGGCGCGAGTTTGAATTCTCTTCCTCCTTCGATAATCAGAAATCTTTCCAGTTGCAGTTTCTCCCAGATTTTATTTTAAAAAGCAGTGCATTGGTTTCAGAGTCAAGTATTTGTGAGCCTTCATCCACAATTCCGAGCATTTGGATGTAATTTGTGACCCTCCCACAGATGTGTAACGTTACTGGATTAGCTATGCTAACATGGGCGCAGTGTGCAATTTAGGTGGGTTGGGCTAGCCATGTTTAATGTAGGGTTATCTGGGTAGGGTGGGTGAGCAGGTCATTGCAGACTCGATGAGCCGAATAGACTCTTTCTGCACCCAGTGGATTCTGAGATACCAACTAGTTGTGATTGTTGTCCCATTTTCCTCATGCCAGGTTCATTCAACTCAGATACATATGATTCTGTGGGTGCTCACTCACTCCTTCCCTTCAGTTTTACATCAATTTCACAGTGTGTGTGAGGGTGGGAATGGATTTCTAAATATTAATACAGCAAGCGAAACCCCTCACAGGTCCGGAACTGTTTCTGCTACTTTCATCACTCACAAGGAACAGGAAAATAAAGGTTCAGTCACAAATCTTACAGGAACATAGCGGTTATAATCACCAGGAAAGTCTGAACAGCTCAAAACGCTTTTCTCAAGAAAGGAGGAGGCTCAGAGACAGCCTGGTACAAGTAGAAAGCTTTGTGTCTGTGTTTTCAGAGATTTGTGGTTGAAATCATTGGGTTGGAAGCATGTTTCATTGCCCCAGATCATCAAAGGTGCTATCTAAATGTGCATCTTTCTTTCTATCTGAGTTAACAATCAGATTGACAGGTCAATGTCTGAGTGTCTTACCAAATCCCTGATTGAATCTGTCTCCGCCCACAAACTAAGGTGTCTCACCACTCACTGGGTCATGGAGAAACTCTGCCGATACAATGACAACTGTCTTTGCTGTCACCGCTCCTCGTGCTTCCGCCTAATCCCCACTTCCCTTCGTTAAATCCCAGCTACCTCTCGTCCTCTCACATGGGCATGTTGAATAGCATGACAGGAGAAAGGATTGAAACCGAGAGTACAACAGCCAGAATGAGAGAGGAAGAAGGAAATAAACGGTGATTGTGGATCCCAGGGGGTACAGACTCCAGGATTTGTCCTTGTGAGCATTCCCGCAGTAATACAAGACAGCATTCCATGATGAGAGTTAAATCCGGGTGGCAGGAGAGGGAGCCACTGAACATGAGCAGGTTTAGTTCAAACACAGGAGGTTTGTTCAGTCAGTAACAGTGTGTTCGACATGGGGGTTAAGTGAGCAGTGAGGGGAAATGTTATCACAAGCTGCCGCTGGATAACTTGCATTGGAACAGGAGGAGGCCATTCAGCCCCTCAACTCTGTTCTGCCATTCATGATGATCATAGCTGATGTGTGACCTCACGTACAACTTTCAAAACCCTCTAATTTCATCAATAAACTCCTCTGCAACAGACAAGATGAGTATTAGAAAACTAAACATCTGCAAATGCTGGGAAATCAGAAACAAAATCAGAAATTGCTGGAAAAATTCAGTAGTTCTGGCAGCATCTGTGGAGAGTGAACCGTTCGTGTCCAGTGATCAGTCAGGTAACCAGCTGCAGCTGACCATTCTGCTGTTTCTGTAACACTGGAACGGGTTCTGGTGCGAGGGGAATGAGATTGTCAATAACAACTGAGAAAACAGGAGGACGTACTCAATCAGAATTATGAATTCACTTACCCCTCCCAGTGGGACACTCACCAACACAGTCAGACTGCGGAGAGGCCATTCACCTGCCCCACGTATGGGAAGGGATTTACTCGATCTTACAATCTGCTGAGGCACCAGAGATGGCACAGAGGATTTAGACACCACCTGCTCCATGTGTGTTAGCTGTCTTCCTGTTTGTCCTATATAGTGTTTTGTGCAGTCCTTGCATGGGATTTTGTACACTACATTAGTTTTGTTCATGCTTGGTATCGGGTCCTTCGTTCTGGTGAGTTGTTGTCTGAGAGTGGCTGTTGGTTTGTGTGCTGTTATAAGTCCTAGTGGTCGCAGTACTCTGGCTGTCATTTCAGAGATCTTCTTGATGTATGGTAGTGTGGCTAGTCCTTTGGGTTGCGGCATGTCCTCATTCTGTTGTCTTTCCCTTAGGCATCTGCTGATGAAATTGCGAGGATATCCGTTTTTGGTGAATACCTTGTATACGTGTTCCTCTTCCTCTTTTTGCAGTTCTGGTGTGCTGCAGTGTGTTGTGGCCCTTTTGAATAATGTCTTGATGCAACTTCGTTTGTGTGCATTGGGGTGGTTGCTTTCATAGTTCAGGACTTGGTCTGTGTGTGTGTCTTTCCTGTGTACCTTAGTGGTGAATTCTCCATTTGGTGTTCTCTGTACCCTCACGTCTAGGAATGGGGAGTTGGTTGTCCTTTTCTTCCTCTCTCGTGAATCGGATTCCTGTGAGTGTGGCGTTGATGATCCGGGGTGTTTTCTCTATATCCGTGTTTTTAATGATTACAAAGGTGTCATCAACGTATCTGACCAAGAGTTTGGGTTGAATTTGTGGTAAGACTGTTTGTTCTAACCTTTGCATTACTGCTTCTGCTATGAGTCTCGAGATCGGTGAGCCCATGGGTGTTCCGTTGATTTGTTCGTATATCTGGTTTTTGAATGTGAAGTGTGTTGTGAGGCACAAGTCCAGTAGTAGCCACACACGCAGACGACAAACAACATGAATTTGACTGGGACAACACTACCATTATAGTGCAAGCGAAACAAAGCACAGCCAGGGAATTCCTAGAAGCATGGCACTCATCCACAAACTCCATCAACAAACACATAGACCTGGATCCAATATACCGGCCACTAAAGTGGAAAGTTGAAACTGACAACCGGAAGCGGCAGGAACAGGCCACTATAAATGCCGGAGAAAACACCACAGAAGCGCTTCACAGGAGGCTCCCAAGCACTGAGGATGTCACCTAGACAGGGGACGAAACGTTTGCAACAAAAACTTTCAGCTCGGCGAACACAACCACAGCAACGAGCACCCGAGCTACAAATCTTCTCACAAACTTTGAATATCTTATTTTTCCTGAGATCGATCACCACTATCACAGTAAGGA
Source organism: Chiloscyllium plagiosum (assembly GCF_037043375.1). Lineage (NCBI taxonomy): Eukaryota > Metazoa > Chordata > Chondrichthyes > Orectolobiformes > Hemiscylliidae > Chiloscyllium > Chiloscyllium plagiosum. The sequence goes on from NW_028270152.1 coordinate 92,372,147, forward strand.
TCTGGTTATTATTCCTTCCAATAAATGCAATCGTTGTCCCTCTGGTATTTCAGTTCAGTAGTTATACACCATACTGGTTGTTCAAAGCATGGTTATTCTTTAGTATGAATGGCCAAGGGTTCTAGAGGCAAGAGATGTTGTTCGATCTGATTTGTTGAATGTTCTCAAACCAATTTTCACTATAAATATTGCAAACAAATGTGTTAATTTGTTCTTGTTTAACTGCTGATGCTAACATTTTCAGTTCATGTTAATTAAACATATTTGGAGAAAGTAAGGAAAGCTGAAGCTGAAGATCAGAGCCACGAGTGTGGCTTTGGAAAAGGCGAGGCATATCCAAAGAGCAGGAGTACCGACCTGTCGGCATTAGGCCATCATTAGAAAAGATTCCTTATCAAGGGGTTATGCCAAAAACGTCGATTCTGCTTCTCGTCAAATGCTGCCTGACCTGCTGTGCTTTTCCGGCACCACGCTCTTGACATTAGAAATATTTGACTGAATATTCATAGATAATACGAAAGGTTGCCTCTGTCATTTTAATTTACTATGCTTTCTATTCACTGAAGTTCTCTTATTAATTGATCCTCGTTTTCTTCTTACATCAGATACAAATCTCAAAATACAGAACAGATTAAAATTCACGTGAATTACAAATTTGCATTCTCGACAAGTAAACCAATGGAAGGCGATATAGAATTCTTGAGCAGCCGACGTATTTGAATGAAAAAGCAATTCCTTCCAAAAAATGTTTGCACGTTTGTATCTTTCTTTCAATTAAATAATCCTGCAAATAGTTTATAATTGTCAGTTGATCTCTCTGAATGAGTTCCGAATAAATGTCAATGTAAACAGCTGGAAAATTAACAACAGATCGATAATTAGGTGTGAAAGATCTTATTTGAAGTCAACAAATGTTTGGAATTTAGTAGAATTCCACCAGGAAACATTCTTGAATTATAATGCTAGAAGTGAGATATTTGACAGATGTGCAGAACCTATTTTTAAATGAACACACTCCAATATTGTCAAAGCATTTCAACCTTACAGTCGAAATGAACAGGTGAATGGAAAAATAAAAATAATTTTCTGACAATTCATAAATTGGACAACAATTACAAATTCACTTTGATCAAACGACAGAGTAATAGTTAGATGAATCACACCATTTAGTTACAAAGTAGCTAACCAGCTGACTGACAAGTAATAGGTGGTAGCATTTATTAGTTTACTGAAGATGATATCAACTTTATTTCAAATTTATAGCACGAGGGAATAATGTTTAATGTGTTTCAATTGTTTGGACTTGCCCCTTTGCAACAAAAAATTAATCTCATTACTTAGACATTGTAATCTTTAATTCTGCAACATTTTCAAATATTCCCCAGGAATTTATAAGCAACAAAATTAGTTACAGGTATCCACACTATCCGAAAGTAAAGCTTTTCATAAGCTGAAAATGCATAAATCGAAGAATCATTAATTTATATGGGAAACATCTCCCCTTTCTCCATAAAAGTGAAAATTCTCTCCGGATTCCTTTCAGTTAGAGAAAATGGGGACAAATGTAAGTATTTTGTAAAAGCAAAATGGCGAAACCGAACTGTCCAAGAGTGGGAGAATACCTGTACATATATTTCTTGGTAACCTGACACGAATAAGTATCAGATTTTGTGATCATTGATATAAAAGATAGAAGCAGATTTGATGTTGGATTAATAAGCAATTCAATCTGTGCTTAGGTACTTTCTAATTAACATTCATTGCGGCTCTTGATATATTTCTGTTGAAGGTGTGATTTGAAACCTTCCCTCGGGTCTAGTAATAGAGACACTACCGCAGCTACTCAAGCTCCTTTCATAATTTCCCCACTCACGACGGGCAGGACTGTAATATTATGTTTAATGTGGTTACTCAAATGAAAACTAATCAGCTGTTTATTGTAGTAATTTGAATGGGAATTAATTAGACACTTTCTGTGTGTTATGGACTGGAAATTAAACAATATTTTGCAATAACAATAGAATAAAGGAATGGTGGTCTTAAATAAACAGGAATCTCATGACAATTCTTTGAAAGACAAATTGACAAAACTGCGTGCTCATTGTACTTTGATTTTAAAAAATGCATCAGTCATTGAATGTGAATATTCAGTTGAAGACAATTTCCCTTCCTTTCAACAATGTACAACTTCCACAAATTCAAACTGAACGGCCATCGATAAAGGAAGGAACAAGCAGATGTTAATTCTATTTTCTGCACATAAACGTGCGATGAATTTTAAGTATGTTTTATATACATAAAAAGGAATCTCTTATTGTGGTTCGAAATACAATAAATGTTAGCATGAAGTGAAATATAATCAAATCAATTCAACTGTGTTTTCTCAGTTAAAATACAGTTCAATATTCAAAGTAATCGAGTGATTGTACACTGCAATATCTTTACATTAATTCAGTGCTGAGACATAATTCCACATTTATATCCCGTATAGTGAAGCAAACTTGTGCCAGGAGTGAGAGCAGGTAGGGAGGTCGTTAATGAGTACTTTGCTTCAGTATTCATGAGTGAGTGGGACGTTGTCCTTTGCGAAGACAGCGTTAACCAGGCTGATATGGTCTAACAGGTCGATGTTAAGGCTGAGAATGTGCTGAAAATATTGAAAAATCATGGGGATAGATAAGTCCCCTGAGCCAGAAAGGATATAACTTAGGTTGTTATGGGAAGGGAGGCAAGGGATTACTGTGTTTTGGGAATGATCTTTGCATCCTCACTGTCCAATAGAGTCATACCAGATGATTGGAGGGTGGCAAACGTTATTCCCTTATTCAAGAAAGGCAATTGAGATAATCCTGGGAATCATTGATGAGTCAGTCTTACATCAGTTGTGGGCAAATTATTGGAGAGGATTCTGAGAGACAGGATTGATGATTATTTGGAAATTCATAGATTGCTTAGAGATGGTCATCATGGCTTTGGGAGCGGCAGATTATGCCTCACAAACCTTATTGAATTATTTGAGGATGTGACAAACCCATTGGTAAGGACACAGCAGTGGATGTGGTGTATCTGGATTTTAGCAATGTATTTGATAAGGTTCCCCATAGTAGGCTCATTTAGAAAGTAATGAGGAATGGGATATAGAGAAACCAGCTTGTTTAGATAATAAATTGGCCGGCCCATAGAAGACAGGGTGAGATTACATAGATAGTTTTCAGCTTGGAGCACGATGACCAATGGTGTTCTGAAGCGATCAGTTCTGGACCTCTGCTCTTTGTGATTTTAATAAATGACTTGGATGAGGAAGTGGAAGAGTGGGTTAGGAAGTTTGCCAATGACACGAGGGTTGGTGGAGTTGTGAATAGTATGGAGGGCTTTTGTAGGTTGCTATAGGACAATGACAGGATGGAGAGCAATGGCAGATGGAGTTCAACCTGGGAAAGTGTGAAGTTATTCATTTTGGAACTTCAAATTTTAATGCATATTTTCGAATTAAATGCAGGATTCTTGACAATGTGGAGGAACAGAGGCTTCGCAGGGTCCACGTCCATAGATCCCTCATAACTGACATTCAAGGTGATAGGGTTATTAAGACGGTGTATAGTGTGTTGGCTTTCATTAGCAGGGAGATTGATTTTAAGAGCCACGAGGTTATGCTGCAGCTCTATGGATCCCTGGTGAGACTACACTTGGAATGTTGTGTTCGGTTCTGATCACCTCATTGTACGTCGGACGCGGAAGCTTGAGAGAGGGTGCAGATGGGATTTATCAAGATGCTTTCTGGATTGAAAGGCATGTCTTATGAAAAAAGGTTGAGGGAGCTGGGGCTTTGTTCATTGCAGTGAAAGAGGATGAGAGTTTACTTGATAGCTTTGTGTAAGATGATGAGAGGCATAAATAGAGTGGATAATAAAAGACTTTTCCCCACAAAGTGGCATAATTTTAAGGTGAATGGGGAAGTCGTGGGGAGATGTCAGAGATAGTTTATTTGTAGATAGTGATGGGTGCGTGGAATGCACTGCCAGTGGTGGTAGTAGATTCAGATCCATCAGAGACATCTAAGCGACTCTTGGAAACGCACATGGATGACAGTAAATGAAGGGCATGTTGGTTAGTTTGATCTTAGAGTAGGATAAAAGATCCGACCAACATCATGGCCAAAGGGCCTGTACTGTGCTATACTGTTCTATAGTCTATGGACTGAAATGAACAATAATATATTAGTAATATATATTTTCAAAATTCTATTCGCATACTTAAGTATAATGAGAAATTTGATCTTGCTATTTGACTGTGCTATCTGCAAAAATGAACAGGAATTGTTGCAGGGAAAAGTAATGAGGTTTTTCTAAATTTATAAGGCTGGGATTACACAGATCATTCAAATGAGCAAAAGTCATACTTTTAACAGTGCGTGTTGCATCAGAAATAATGGATTCTTTTGTAGGTGTGTTGATTGGAATTAAAATTGATTTTTATATTCCTGTATAGGTACTAGGAGAGATTGGATTAAATTCAGACATAAAATTCACTGTAGTTGTTAGCAAGACTTAACTAAAGCATATAATAATTATTATCATGCAAATGCCTTAATAATTACTCTTAGAATTCTGAAAAAAAAGATATATTGTACCATTTTTTCAAACATTCAATAAATTAAATTGTGAACCTCAGTATACTTGTTACCCAGACCAATTATTATGCAATTATTGTAATGGTAATGACTTAATAACTAATGCTAAAACCTAAACAGGTAAATTGGTTCAATACTTTGTCAGCATGTTGCTCTGAAATTGATTGGATATTTATTAAGATCGGTAAACTGAGGGACAAAATATAATAACTCGCTTGATAGAATTTAAGGAAAAAAAGAGAGCGTTTATTGAACAGGATTGTTTTTGTTTAAAAATGCAGTTGATGCAAGAATAATATATTTTCCTCCATTGATTTTCTTGTAGGGATATTTTTTCAAAAGTTTTGTTATGATTCAATTTTGAGACACTTGTGTCAGAGTCTGCAAAGGGGAGAGTGAGAGAGAAAGACATTTTTTAAAAAGCAGAAAGGAAAGGAACTGGCGAGCAGAGGAGCTCCAACTGTAGTGTCTCACCCTGCTAACATCTTATTGTGTGAGCTTGAATGCAGACGAGTCAAGCAACAACCTAACACAGTCATACACACAGAATCGTAGCTTACAATGTCCTAGACACCACCGTCACTATCCCTGTATGTCCTGTCCCACCGGCAGGACATGGATGCAACTGAAATGCTGGAACATGCAGGGTTATGGACTAAGATCTGTAGAATTTGATCAATGTGATTTATTTGACTTTTCTCCAGAATATTAAACTCCAGTACAATTTGAAAAGTTAATAGCATCATCAGTATTGAACTACAAATGTCAGAAAAAAAAATTATCAGGAAGTTACAGCACAGGTCGAGGCCACTTGTCCCATCCTGTATGTGTTGGCTGTAATAGAACTCCCCAGGCTTTACAGCTTTTTGTACTCACCATTGAAAGCCACAATTTCAGACTGTGATCTCTGCCAAATATGCTTTTATAATCTGTTTTATAAATGTATTTCTTTGACAGCTGCATACCTTGTTTCCTGGTTTCTTTCCCAGCCCTAACGCCATTCCCCGTGGCCTTGCAGGACGACCATTTCTGTTGTTTAATCTCTCCTGCCTTCCCACGTTTGACAGACTGTCTTTTTGTCCTTGTCTCAGCCCCACCTTGCTCGCAACCTGTTACATTTCTGTTGGTTCCCAGACCTCTGTAACTTTCACTGCGTCCCCTGGGTCAATGGCGCGAGTTTGAATTCTCTTCCTCCTAAGATAATCAGAAATCTTTCCGATTGCAGTTTCCCCAGATTTTATTTTGAAAAGCAGTGCATTTGTTTCAGAGTCAAGTATTTGTGAGCCTTCATCCACAATTCCGAGCATTTGGATGGAATTTGTGACCCTCCCACAGATGTGTAACGTTACTGGATTAGCTATGCTAACATGGGCGCAGTGTGCAATTTAGATGGGTTGGGCTCGGCATGTTCAATGTAGGGTTATCTGGGTAGGGTGGGTGAGCAGGACATTGCAGACTCGATGGGCCGAATAGACTCTTTCTGCACCCAGTGGATTCTGAGATTCCAACTAGTTGTGATTGTTGTCCCATTTTCCTCATGCCAGGTTCATTCAACTCAGATACATATAATTCTGTGGGTGCTCACTCACTCCTTCCCTTCAGTTGTACATCAATTTCACAGTGTGTGTGAGGGTGGGAATGGATTTCTAAATATTAATACTGCAAGCGAAACTCCTCACAGGTCAGGAAATGTTTCTGCTACTTTCATCACTCCCAAGGAACAGGAAAATAAAGATTCAGTCACAATTCTTACAGGAACATAGCGGTTATAATCACCAGGAAAGGCTGAACAGCACAAAACGCTTTTCTCAAGAAAAGAGGAGGCTCAGAGACAGCCTGGTACAAGTAGAAAGCTTTGTGTCTGTGTTTCCAGAGATTTGTGGTTGAAATCATTGGGTTGGAAGGATTTTTCATTGCCCCAGATCATCAAAGGTGCTATCTAAATGTGCATCTTTCTCTCTATCTGAGTTAACAATCAGATTGACAGGTCAATGTCTGAGTGTCTTACCAAATCCCTGATTGAATCTGTCTCCCCCACAATCTCGGTTGCCTCACCACTCACTGGGTCATGGAGAAACTCTGCCGATACAATGAGAGCTGTCTTTGCTGTCACCGCTCCTCGTGCTTCCGCCTCATCCCCACTTCCCTTGTTTAATTTCCAGCTATCTCTAGTCCTCCCACATGGGCATATTGAATAGCATGACAGGAGAAAGGATTGAAACCGAGAGTACAATAGCCAGAATGAGAGAGGAAGAAGGAAATAAACGGTGATTGTGGATCCCAGGGGGTACAGACTCCAGGATTTGTCCTTGTGAGCATTCCCGCAGTAATACAAGACAGCATTCCATGATGAGAGTTAAATCTGGGTGGCAGGAGAGGGAGCCACTGAACATGAGCAGGTTTAGTTCAAACACAGGAGGTTTGTTCAGTCAGTAACAGTGTGTTCGACATGGAGGTTAAGTGAGCAATGAGGGGAAATGTTATCACAAGCTGCCGATGGATAACTTGCATTGGAACAGGAGGAGGCCATTCAGCCCCTCAACTCTGTTCTGCCATTCATGATGATCATAGCTGATGTGTGACCTCACGTACAACTTTCAAAACCCTCTAATTTCATCAATAAACTCCTCTGCAACAGACAAGATGAGTATTGTAAAACTAAACATCTGCAAATGCTGGGACATCAGAAACAAAATCAGAAATTGCTGGAAAAATTCAGTAGTTCTGGCAGCATCTGTGGAGAGTGAACCGTTCGTGTCCAGTGATCAGTCAGGTGACCAGCTGCAGCTGACCATTCTGCTGTTTCTGTAATACTGGAACGGGTTCTGGTGCGAGGGGAATGAGATTGTCAATAACAACTGAGGAAACAGGAGGACGTACTCAATCAGAATTATGAATTCACTTACCCCTCCCAGTGGGACACTCACCAACACAGTCACACTGCGGAGAGGCCATTCACCTGCCCCACGTATGGGAAGGGATTTACTTGATCTTACAATCTGCTGAGGCACCAGAGATGGAACAGAGGAATTAGACACTTCACCTACTCCATGTGTGAGAAAGGATTCATTCAAACCTCCCACCTGCGGAGACATTAGTGCATTCCCATCAGTGAGAGGCCATTCACCTGCTCAGTGTGTGGGAAAGCATTCACTCAGTCCTCTGACCTACTTAATCACCAGCGAGCTCACTCTGGGGAAAAGGTCGTTCACTTGTTTCCAGTGTGGGGGGAGATTCACTCAAATGCAACACCTGCGAAGTCCCCAGTGAGCCCACACAGGGAGAAGAGGTCATTCAGATGGTCTGTGTGGGAGAAGGGATTCAGCGATTCATCCTGCCCACTGAGACCGCAGTGAGCCAACACAGGGGAGAGACCATTCAGATGCTCAGTGTGGGAGAAGGGATTCAGTGATTCATCCTGCCTCCGAGACCCCAGCGGGTTCACACTGGGTAGGAGCTGTTCACCCCTCTGTATGACAAGGGATTTGCTGCGTCTTCAACACGATTGAGAGACCAGTGAGTCCTCACAGGGAAGTGGTCATCCCCCTGCTCCGTGTGGACTGCAGGACTCTGATTCTGATGTTACTGTCCATCAGAGTCAGGAGTGGACCTTGTACATGATGACACTGTTGGAGTATTGATGTTGTTGTTGTTTACCACATTAACTGAGCTGGAGTTGACTGAACTTCCATTGCCACTTTCTGAACCTCAGGATGTCTCTCTGGGCAGTAAGTCTCCACAAAAACCAATGTGACAAGGAGCAGGGACCTTCTGTTTTGATTTACATTGTGACTGTAGCACGGCTGTTTCACAGCATCAGGTACAAGGTTGGAGTCCAGCCTTGGTCAACAGCCTGTGTGGAGTTCCCACATTCTCCCCATTATAGTGTGGGTCCCCTCCAGGTGCTCTGGTTTCCTCCCACAGTCCAAAGATGTGCAGGTTAGGTGGATCAGTCATGCGAAATTGCCCACAGTGACCAGGAATGTGCAGACTAGGCAGATCAGCCATAGGAAATGCAGTATTACAGTGATGGAGTGCTCTGGGCGTGATGTTCTTCAGATGGTCGGTGGGGTTTGATGGGCCAATGTTCTCCTTCCTTACTGTCGGGATTCTATTCTATGATTGAGGATAAAGGCTTCACGGCAGGGTGTCCTTGGAGAAGGAGCATGTGGTGTGTATCAATGCTCTCGAAGCCTTTAGATAGAGGTGGGCACCACAGGGGATACAGTGCTTTATCTCCACCGCTGCCCCCTCCTCCCCCCAACTCTACTTTGATTTAGTCCCTTCCCACTCTGTCACTTGTAATGGTTTGCTTTGCCCATAATGGGCTTTGTTTATAAATATTCAATTGGTTACACAAATGGTTTACTGCTGGTGATTATAGGTAATAGGTTAACAAAAAGAAAAATGATGTAATAATGATTTTGATGGTGGCAAGGTTGCTCAGCTGTATGTGATAACACGTCTGGGTCGGAGAAATGGGGAATAAAGAAAGCTTCACAGCTCACGGAACAAGAACCGAAAAGCAGTTAAATCAAACCAAAGGTTCAGACAGGGAGGGAATATTTCCCTGGAGTTTGGGTAACTGGAAAGTGATGGTGTCCGGGAAGAGACAGGATCTTCTTCTAAAGGGCATTTGAAATTTTAAAAACTGTTATATTCAGATATTTTCAATTCTTTTACTTTTATTTATTGTGGAATAAACTTTAAGACAAGGTTAGCAAATTTGTTTTTTTTTTAAATGTAAAAGACAAATGTTAAATAAAATCCATCAAACCAACCCTCACTGAAAACTGATGTGGACGCGCAATCTCCTGGAGAATCCCTGCCCTGCCTACTTCTTTCTACCCAGGCTCCATGGCTATATACATACCTGGGATATAGCAGCAGGAGGCGGCCATTCGATTGTGCTCCACCATTCAATGGCAAACAGCTGACCATCCAGCTCAGTCTCCTGTTCCTGCTGTGTTCCAATCCCCTTTGATGACTTTGCCTCGAAGAACTATATCTAAGTCCTCCTTTGGCTTCACTGCCTTTTGTTCGAGTGATGTTGCGGTGTTACTGTGTGGGTGTAGGCAGGAGTAATGTGATGGTGCTGCCTCCTGGAGGATGCACTCAACACCCCTCATCATCCTGCAGTAACATCAACCGGGTTTCAGCAACTCGAGATAGAAACCATTTCTAGGATATGGGCATCACTGGCTCAGCCAGCATTTATTCCCTATCTCTAGGTACCCTTAAGAAGATGGTACTGAGCTGCTGTCTTGAACCAATTGCAGTCCATTTGCTGCAGATAGACCGACAATGCTGGGAGGTAGAGTGTTGCAGGACTTTGGCCGAGTAATTCCCCATCTTTGGTTTGTCAAATTCTGGATAACTCAATCACGATTGGCACAGGATTTTGAGATTTCAGTCTGCAAATCTTCACCATCTAGCACCCTATATAAAGGAATAGGTACAGATTAGAAATTCAGAACAGATAATTCTAGTTTCTCTGGAATATTTTTCCCCTTTGTTCCCCCGAAGCTGTAACCCTCCAGCCCACTTACTCTCTCCCACATTCTGACTCTGCTACCCCCTAAAGTGCACCCTCCCCATTCTCATGGAGTTACTGATAAACAGATCCATGCCACCACTTCCCGTACTGGTTAGACTCTGCACCCTTTCTGGGTCCACTTCCTTTCCCTTCAGTTGCTGCAAGTCAATAATGTAACAGCAGAATGAAACAAAAGGGAACAGAAAGGGAGGTGGCAGATCCTGGACAGAAGAGGAACCTTCAGTTTGGGAGAATGGGTCAGATCCTTCTTTGTTTCCCATTGGTCGATTCCCAGTGTTATGACAAGTTGGGAATGGAACTTGGTCCCATGTGGGTGTAGTCATATTTTGACCCAACAAATCCAATACTACAAGCAGATGAATCCCTTCGCCAGCCAAAGTGCGAAATGCTTTCCTTTAGTTACCCCGAAGCACATGCTCCAAAACCCGCCGACATTCTGTCCGTGTACAGTACTGGTTTTCCCCGCACACGTGTGGTCCCTGCCTCAGGGACTGTGGGAGTTGTAGTCCCCATGAAGCCTCTGGAGATCTGTCTCTGAAAAGTGAAAGAAAGTGTGGGCTGGAGGGTGTTGTGTATAGGATATCCGTTCAGACACACAGGACATGTGGGTTGTCACTGGGTTTTACTGAGACATCCGTTTAGACAACCCGATTTCTGACGTAAGAAATACACATTCAGCCAATTGCGGGGTGGGGAGGTTAATAATGGGCAGCAGATTTTAAGCAGAGGTGGCTTAGTGGCTAGCACTGCTACCTCACAGCGTCAGGGACCCGGGTTTGATTCCAGCCTTAGGCAACTATGTGGAGTTTACACATTCTCCCCAAGTCTGCATGGTTTTGTTCGGTGCTCCAGTTTCCTCCTACAGTCCAAAGATGTGCAGGCGAGGTGGATTAGTCATGCCAAATTGCCCACTGGGTCCATGCATGAGCCGGTTAGGCAATTAAAAATGGGAAATGCAGGGTTACAGGGAATGGATGGGTCTAAATGGAATGCTCATCATAGGGTGTGGACTCGATGGGTGAATACCCTGTTTCTGTATTTTGGGGACTATTCTATTCTCATGAAGAAGAATGTATCTGTCTCGATGTGTTTGAACCTGTGGAATTCGCTATTCAAAATGCGGTGGATGCCAGGACATGAGCAAATTTAACGAAGAGATACAGATTTTTAATTTGCAATGAGTTGAAGGGTGAGGGAGAGCAGGCGGGAAAATCCAGCTGACTGAGGTGAGCTCAATCCTCATGGTATTGAATGGTGGAGCTGGTTCGAAGGGCTGCATTGCCTCTGCTGTGCCCAGTGCTTCCCTTCTTACGGTAATAACTGGAAAGCTGAATCCAAAACTCACCACCATCACCAAAGATTTTCGGAAAAAGCAGAATAGTTAGGTGGATTAGATAGTGAGGAAGCATGTAGGAGATAATGATTTTGCAATTTTAAACTGAGGGGAGACAGTGATTTATGGTTTTAGATTGTGAAGGACATTCACAGCGTCCAGAATACTCCGTTGTGAATATCTATCCTGTACTTTATTACAAAGCCAAGGTCTCTGACAATGAAACCCAAAACACCCAAGAAGCATCGCCTCACCTCGTAATCGGATAAAAGACTTGTGATAAGTCTGGTTGAATTTAGAACACAGATGGAAAGCGAGAAGATTAAATCCAATCCCAGGATCCTATGCTTAAACAAAGGAGACTACAATAGGATGAGGCAGGAGTTGGTTAATGTAGACTGGAAGTAAAGACTTTACGGTGGGACAGTTGACAGACAGTGGAGGAATATCAAAGAATTTTTCGAAGTGCTCAGCAAAAGTATATATCAGTGAAAAGGAAGGACTGTCGGAAAAGGAGTAATCTGCCATGGGTGTCTAACGAAATAAGAGAAGCTATTAAAGTGAAATAGAAGGCATACAAATTGGCAAAGACACCAAGAAAAAAATTAGGAGATTAGAAAACTTCAAAGATCAACAGACAGCTTGATGGGATTGGGGATAAAAAGTGATGAGTAGCTATCCCAGGGCCGGAATAGCAGTTTACCCTGCTAGAGGGGAACCTATTGTGTTGGGAACATATGGCCTCTGTAATTGTTGAAGCACTTAACTGTTACCACAGAGATAATCCTGATCAAGTTAAAAATCACAGCACACCCCAAAAGCTTGTACTTCCAAATAACCCTATTGGACTATAACCTGGTGATGTGTGGTTTTTAACTTTGTCCACCCCACCCCAACCCCAGCTCCTCCACATCAGAATCCCGATAGACAGCCCCTCTGAAACTGAAGCGACTGTCAGGTACTTGAGGGAGCCACGGGGTCGTGGGGGGACGGATGTGTGGTTTAACCACAAAGCGCTGAACTGAACTAGCCTTTTGAACTGCCATTGTCATGTAGATAATATTGAGAGACAGTCTGTATTCAAAGTCACAAACCACAAAGGTAGAAGAATGGGAGCCGTACATTGGACCTGATGCTGCCGAAAGGCATTTTGCACGTAAAATATCCAGGTAACTACCATGACTCATCAATAAAGTCTCAAAGAAGACCTCACAGAGTCTGTGCCTAGTTATTCCTATCCAGCAGGGTTCATGAATATGAGGACACAGCAGTCAGTCTTTACAGTGGAGAACACGAAGAACATGTAAGTAATTGATAAGGAAACTGAGGAAGGTGAGGACTTTAAAACAACCATTATCATGAAAGAGTTAGAGCTGGGCAAGTTAATGGAGCTAAAGGTACACAAGTCTCCTTGCCCTGATGGAATACATTCCAGTATACCAACAGAGTTAGTGGGAGAAATAGCAAATACACTTAGGGCTGTAGAATCCTACAGCAGAGACAGGCGCTTTGGCCCAAACTGGCCCATGGCGACCAGAATGCCCATCCACGCTAACCCCATTTCCCTGCACTTGGTCCATCTGCTTCTGACACTTTTCTATCCATGTATTTGTCCAAATGGCTTTCACATGTTGTTAATGTACCCACCTCAACCACTTCCACTGGCAGCTCATTCCATATACATACCACCCTCTGTGTAAAAGAGTTGCCCCTCAGCTTCCCTTTGATTCTTTCTCCACTAACCTTAAACTGATGCCCTCCAGTCCTTGGTTCCCTGGGAAAAAAGACTGAGTGCATTCACCTTACCCAGGCCTCTCATGATCTTATACACTTCTGTAAAATATTCCCCCTCGGTTTCCTCTGCTCTAAACAAAAAGGTCCTCGCTTGTCCACCCTCTTCCTGTAACTCAGACCCCTGAGACCTGGCATTATCCTTGTAAATTTCTTCTGCACCTTCCCAGTTGAATAACTGAAACCTACACTGCACTCATCACATTTCCCGTGTTTCCCCACGGGGCACTGGAACCGATGTGACAACGCCAATGGATTACAATCCATGATCGATAATTCACTGCGTTACAACAATCCCATTTTCACAGCTTTTTTCATGATGCAGGAATCCTTTTGTCTTTCTGGTTTCATGGTAAATTGTCCTCATACAAAACCAATCTGCGGCTGAACTGTTCCTGGGAAATGTGCCATGATTTTTTAGACTTTCAAAAACCAATGAAATTTCTCTCCTCAGTCCCCACGCTAACATGGACTTCGCTGTCTCAGTACTTTTTTCCAGCCACACCGACATTTGAAATATTCGCCCACAGACAGAATGCACACCTTTCATTCCAGACGAAAAGGTCAATGATATTCAGATCGGCACGGATCCAGAACATGAAGTTCGATTTGAATTTCTCAACTACAAATCCCCCCTTTCAGTACTCTACAACAGAGAAAACAGAAAGTGCTGGAGATCCTCAGCAGGTCTGGCAGCATCTGAAATGGTGACAGATGCAGGAAACATTGCAGCCTTGAAGAAGTGTTTAGATGATCACACCAGGCATGTGTGCTTGATGACCAGTATGGAGAAGATGGAGGCATTGTATTCAACAATTTTCTACCAGAGACTCTGACACCATTTAATTCTGTATTTCTCAGAGATTCCCTCTTCTCAGAAGCAGGCAGGAGTGGGAAGCAGGTGAGAATGTAAATGATGTGTGACCTTCCTAGTGAGAGGATTTGAGTACAGGAGCAGGGATCCCTTGCTGGAAGGGCCTTGGTGAGACCACACCTGTGTGTACCTTTGTTCCCCTTTCCCAAGGAGAGCTATCCTGGTTATTGTGAGAGAGTAAAGGTGGGCCATCAGCCTGACTCCTGGGATGTGAAGATAGTTGAGGGTTGCAGATCCTGGAAGTCAGGGTCAATACAATGTGGATCTGGAAAAGTGCAGCAGGTCAGGCAGCATCAGAGGAGCAGAAAGGTTGATGATTTGGTCAGGACCCTTTGTCAGTCTCGATGAATAGTCCTGACCCGAAACGTCAACTTTCCAACCCCATCATATTCATACTGGTTATCAAGATCCTATTTATTGTTGACCCACGTTCTAGCACTCAGCGTGTCACTGATATTGTAGTGCTTGGTGTGACTTCTTCAAGGCTGCAGCAGTGCCCACCCTAACCCTGACCATTGAATCCCCTGTCACTATAGCCGTGTTTCCTCTCTTTCCTCCCGCTCTGTGCAGCAGAGCTCTGTGTGGTGTCATGAACCTGGCTGTTGCTGATTTCCCGAGAAGTCACCCCACCCATTTCCACCCTTACAGAATCCCAAGCAGTATACAGTATCTGTTTGAGAAGGGGATGACCACTGGGAACTCCTGCACTCCCTTCCTGAGCCTTTTACTTGATCTGGTGGTCATCCATTCCCTTTCTGCCTGTGTAACCCTCGCCTGCAGTGTGACGGACTCACTAAACGTGCTGTCCATAACATTCTCAGTATCGCAGATGCTCCACAGTGAGTCCACTCTCAGCTCCAACTCTGAAAAGCAGTTTCCCAGCAGATGGACGCACTTCCTGCACACACAGCCGTCAGGGACACTGGAAGCGTCCCTTATTTCCCACATTGTGCAAGACGAGCACACCACGGCTCTGAGGTGCCCTTTCACAATATCTCTCTACATTCATCTAGTTACTCCCATTAAGCGAATTTAAAAGAGTGAGCAATCTTCTTTCACTTTAAGCATGTCCATTATAATAACAAAAAAAATCTTTACTTCAGCTGATATTTCATACTTTAAAAACTTAAATACTCCACAGGTATCACTGACAAATTGGCTATTCCCATTGGGACTGTGAATTTCTGAAAGGCCTGAACTAAAACTGAGTTTCAGCTTCAACTTCTCCGTGTCTCATCTCACTATTTACACCCAACTCCAAAACAATCTCCTTGAGCCAAGCAGCACTATTAGTGCAGCCCGGCCATTTTCATTGTCTGTTCACACCTACACTGCCCCAGCCTCCTGTACTGTTCCAATGCACCTCAATGGGAGCTCAGGACCAGCATTGCATCTTTCAATTTAGCCCTTTGTAACACCAGAGTTAAATGGTCTTCAGCAGTTTCTGAATGAATAGACAGTTGTCAGAATCTGGAACGTTCCATCTGAAATGGTGATGGAATTTGAGTCCACAAAGAATTTCAAAGAGAAACGTGCAGAGAATTGGAAGTAGGGAGTTTACAGATTTACATTATAAAATGGATGATTGAGACTAAATCTGACAGTTCCTGCAAAAAGACGAAGTGCAATTTGGATAAATCTGTGCTCTCTCTCGGGCCAATATCTCCTTCCACAGCTGCAGGGCCAATAATTGAACACATACCCCAAGGGTGATACAACCATGGACTTGAACATCTTTCTGATTTTGGCTTGACAAAAATATTGAAGATAATTTCCCACAGACAGAACAGACAAACCTTTCTCGTTCCACAGTTTAATGCCAATGATATTCAGATCCTGATGACTCCGCTAAATATAAAAACATGTTTTTTGAGATCCCAGTCTCAATTATTCTCAATTAATATCCTATAAAATGAATTCACAAAACAAAGCTCACAGTCAGTGCAGGATGAATAGTGAAGGCAAACACTTCTCTTGGTATGTGTTTGATGTGTAAATGTTCCTCTTCAAATCACCCCGCCCCTACCCAGGAAGAGGACACGTGCATGCTCCTTGCGTTACCTTACCCCAAATAAAGATGGCGGCCATAACCCAGGTCCTCTCACTGACTGAGGCCCAAGCCATCTTCCCCTTTGTTGCAAACGTGGGACCAAGAGTTTCTAATTCAGACTAACGACCTGCAGAGTGTAACTAAACCCTCCCAGTCTACATTGATACATTTCATCCGGTTTCTGCTGCACTCTCCCCTTCCCGCCTCCTGCACACACCAAGGGTCATCATGGGTCCAGGGACCCTTCCTCAGAACCGATGACAGCTGGGAAAATTAGAATCTCTTCAGGAAACAGGCCCTTCGGCACAACAATTCCACACCCACCCTCCGAAGTTAATCCCACCCAGACCCATTCCCCTATCCTATTACTCTCCATTTCCCCAGACTAATGCACATCCCTGAACACTACGGGAAATTATGCTGGGCTAACTCACTTGACCTACACATCTTTGGACTGCAGGAGTTAGGGGTTAAAGAGTAACTAATAGGTGGGGACAGAGTCCAAAGAAAGACAGGAACATTTGGAAAGGCAAAGGAGTGGGAAGTTGGAAAGCTGTTAATGGAGGAGACAGGAACCTTCGAGCATCTCCGTGGCGGTGGTGGAAATGGTGGCTGATGATCTACATTGTGCCGCAAAAAAGACCCTGAGCTTCCAGTTGCCTGCTCTTTAACACACAAGACTGTTCCCTGTCCAACATCTCTGTCTCATGCTTACTGCAGTGTTCCAATGAAGCTTGATACAAGCTGGAAGAACACTTCAGAACATACCAAATGGCTTCCTATTTCAAGGACTGAAATTTCCCCTCAGATGTGGTCAACAATGGCCTCCAGTGTATCTCCTCCACTTCCCAAACCACTACTCTTGAACCCCATCCCTCCAAATGCAACAAAGTTGGAATCCGACCATCCTCACCTTCCTCCCAGATACAACGCATCATCCTCTGCTATTTCCACCACCAGATCAAACCACCTGAGATATATTTCCCTCCCCACTTCTATCAGCATTCCACAAAGACAATCCCCTCTGTGACTTCCACGTTAGATCACGCTCCCCACCAACCCATCCTCCACTCCAGGCACCTTCCCTTGCCACTGCAAGAGGTGGAAAACCTTTGCCCACACCTTCCCCTCACCTCCATCCAAGGCACCACAGAATCCTCCCACATCCAGCATAGATTTCCCTGCCCACCTGAACACCTCATCTATTGTGTCCTTTGCTCTCAGGATGCCAAATTGTGGAATATTTCAGGGAACATTTCTGGGACACATGCACCAACCAACCCCATCGCCCTGTGGCCGACCACTTCAGCTACCAGCCCACACCACCCCCCAACCCCGCCGCAAAATCCGAGCCACCCGACACCTGGAGGAAGAACATCTTGGGAACTTTCAACCACACGACATCAAGGTTTCCTCATCTCCCCTCCCCACCTTATCTCAGATTCAACCTTCCAACTCGGCACAACCCTCTTGAACAGTCCCACCTGTCCATCTTCCTTTCCAATTATCCATTCCACCCTCTCACCACTACCCCCATCTACAACGACCTATTGCCTCTCTAGCTCCCTTTCCCCAACCCCAAACACACCTCCCTATTTATCTCTCAGCCGTATTCCACCACCCACATTTCTGATGAAGTGCTGACATGCCCAATACGTCAACTTTCCTGCTCCTTGGATGCTGCCTGACCTGCGGTGCTTTTCCAGCACCACACTTTAATATAAGCTGGAAGAACAACACCTCATCTTCCATTCGGGGACCCTGCAATCCTCTGGCTTCAACATCAAATTTAATAATTTTAGGTCCTGAACTCTTCCACGTCCTAGTGTCTTTGCCCCCTACCCCACATACCAGGCCTTGTTATTACGTAGCCTTCCATTACACATTACCTATGGTTAGCCACTACCAGTCCCCATAAACAGCTATTCACTCTCCCCCTCAGATCGTTATCCACTCCTTTGTCCAACTGCTCTTATCTCTCTCTTTGGACTCCATCCCCACCTATCATTTACTCCTTAACCCCTACCATCTGCAGAAAAGCCGACATTTTTTCTCAGTAACGTCAGTTCCTGAGGAAGTGTCACTGGATCGAAAATGCGAACTGATTTCTCTTCACAGATGCTGCAGATCTGCTGAGCTTTTCCAGTACCTTCTGGTTGTTGTGTGTGATTTACAGCATCCGCAGTTCTTTTGGTTCTAATTTACTCGGAGTATCTAATTCAGGTCCAGCAGACTGAAAGTGTTTATCAACCTTCCTAGTCCACACTAACTCCATCTCTCTCCCAGTATCTGCTGGTCTCTCCCACTCCTTCACATTCAGTCCCCCCTCACAGTGACTCTGCCCCTGCACAGCTGATGCTCATGTGTTGGCCTGCTGGACCCACCCCTCATTCATTCCCATTGGCTGGAGGACCACGCCGACTCTCCTATTGGTCTGAAGCTGTGTCAATCAGCCAGGCCCCATTGTGACCTGAGTGGTGGGATCCTCCCAGGTGCCTCAAAGGCTGAGGAGTGACCTCATAGAGGTTCATAAAATTATGAGGGGCATGGGTAGGATAAATAGACAAGGTCGTTTCCCTGGGGTGGGGGAGTCCAGAATGAGAGGGCATAGGTTTAAGATGAAAGGGGAAGAATTTAAAATGGATTTGAGGGGCAATTTTCTTTCCCACTGAGGTTGGTGCGTGTATGGAATCTTCTGTCAGGAAGTGAAGGATGTTGGTACAATTATACCATTTGGCATCAGGATGGGTTTATGAATAGGAAGGGTGCAGAATGATATGTGCCAAGTGTTGGCAAATGAATCTAGATTAGGTTGGGATATCTGGTCAGCATGGACCAGTTTAACCAAAGGGTTTATTATCATGCTGTACATCTCTACAGCTCTGCCCTGTGATGAGCTTCATCATTCACAGTGAATGGGTCAGTATCACAGAGCACAGGGGCTGGGGGATATTCCGCCCATTGGGGCTGTAGTCTCTCCCTCTGAAGATGGTGCCAGTCAGTCCCAACTCACCTCCCATTTGGACATAGCCCTCCAAATCTTTCCTTAAAAATGTTAAATTTCAAATTTGTTTTGACAATAACTATTGAATCTGCATCCAGCTGTCTTTCAAACTATCCCAGATGCTCAGAACTTAGTGAGTAAAATAATCTTCACATTTTTCTTTGAATTATTTGCCAGTTACCTGAAAATAGTTACTAAAAATTGTGACGTTAAAAATTTCTCACTCTGTCTCTCTGTAAATGAAATACCCTGGAAACTAATCAACTCCTGGTCGAAATCACTGATTAACCTTCTGAGCTCCAAGGAGAATTGTCTGACCTTCTGCTAACTCTCCATAAAAGAGAAACCTATCTTAATTTTAATTTATTAGTGCCATAGAGATTTACAGCACAGAAACAGACCCTTCAGTCCAACTTGTCCATGCCGACCAGATATCCTAAATTAATCTCGTCCCATATGCCAGTACTTGGCCCATAGCCTTCTAAACCTTTCCCAATCACATAACCAGTAAGATGCCTTTTAAATGTTGTAACTGTACCAGCCTCCACACTTTCTCTGGCAGCTCATTCCATACACATATCACGTTCAGCTGGAAACTTTGCACCTAATAATCCTTTTCAATCTTTTCCCTCACGTCTGTGCTTTCTAGTTTTGGACTCACCTATACAGGAATAAGACCCTGGCTATTTATCCTATCCATGCCCCTAACGATTTTATCAACCTTTGTGGTCACCTGTCAGCATCCGATTCTCCAGTGAAAACAGTCTCAGTCTATTCAGCCTCTCCCTATAGCTCAATCCCTCAACCCTGGCAACATCTTAGCATCTTTTCTGAATCCTTTCAAGATTCACAATATCATTCCAATAGTGGGGAGACCAGGACTGAAAGCAGAGTTCCAGAAGTGGCTGAATGAATGTCCTGTACAACTGCAAAATGTCGTCACAACTCCTGTACTCAATGCACAGACCAATAAAGGCAAGTACACCAAACACTTTCTCCACTACCCTGCCTATCTATGATTCCATTTTCAAGGAAATATGAAACTGCACTCCAAGGTGTCTTTGTTCAGCAACACTCCCCAGGACATTCCCATTAAGTGTATAAGTCCCACCCTAATTTGCTTTTCCAAAATGCAGAACCTCACATATATCTAAATTAAACTTCATCTGCCACTCCTCAGCTCATTTGATCGGAGTCTCATTGTACTCTCAGGTAACTTTGCTGTCCACTGCACCTCCAATTTTGGTGTCTATTGTAAACCTACTCAGCATAGCTCCTATATTCACATAGAAATCATTTACATAAATGGCAAAAAGCAGTGGACACAGCACCCAGCCTGACAGCTCATCGCAGGCTTCCAGTCCAAAAAGCGCCCTCCACTATGACATTGACTGCTCAGCAAGATTAGAGCTCATGGCATACAGGGAGAACTAACCATTTGGATACAGAACTGGCTCAAAGGCAGAAGACAGAGGGTGGTGATGGAGGGTTGCTTTTCAGACTGGAGGCCTGTGACTAGTGGAGTGTTACAATGATCACTGCTGGATCCACTACCTTTCGTCATTTATATCAATGACTTGGACGTGAACATAGGAGGTATAGTTAGTGAGATGACACCAAAACTGGAGATGTAGTGGACAGTGAAAAAGATTACCTCAGAGTACAATGGGATATTGATCAGATGGGTGAATGGGCTGAGGAGTGGCATTTTGGGAAAGCAAATCTTAGCAGGACTTATACACTTAATGGTAAGGTCCTGAGGAGTGTTACTGAACAAAGAGACCTTGGAGTGCAGGTAGATAGGATAGTGAAGGCGGCATTTGGTATGCTTTCCTTTATCGGACAAAGTATTGAGTACAGGAGTTATGAGATCATGTTGCAGCTATATAGGTCATTGGGTAGGCCACGTTTGGAACGCTGCGTACAAATCTGGTCTCCCTCCTATTGGAAGGATGTTGTGAAACTTGAAAGGGTTCAGAAAAGATTTACAAGAACGTTGCCAGGGTTGGAGGATTCGAGCTCGGCTGAGGGTTGAATAGAGGTTGAATAGACTGGGGCTGTTTTCCCTGCAGCGTCGGAAGCTGAGAGGTGATCTTATCTATGTATATAAAAACATGAGGTGCATAGATAGGATAAATAGACAAAGTCTTTTCCCTGGCGTGTAGGATCCCAGCACTAGAGGGCATAGGTTTACGGTATGAGGGAAAAGACTTTAAAGAGACTTGAGAGGCAACGTTTTCACACAGAGGGTGGTACGTTTATGGAATGAGCTGCCAGAGGAAGTGGTGCAGGCCATTACGATTGCAACATTTAAAAGGCATCTTCATGTGTATATGAATAGGAAAGATATGGGCCGGGGGTGCTGACAGGTAGGACTAGATTGCATTCGGATATCTGATCAGCATATACTGGTTGGACCGACGGGTCTCTGTTTCTGTGCTGTCCATCTATGACTCTTTGACCTTCCAGCCAATTCCGTATCCAAACAGCTAGTTCTGCCAGAATTCTATGGCGTTGAACCTGCTAACCAGTGTGTTATGTGAAACCTTGTGTCTTCCTAAAGTCTAAGTTAATGATTTCAATGCACAAAGCCATGCTGACTCTCCCTAATCATTTCTTGCTTTTCCAATGACATGTAAATCCTGTCCCTGAGAATCCCTTCCAACAACTTCTCTGCCACTGACTTCAGGCTCACCGGTCGATAGTTCCCTGGCTTTTCCTCACCACCCTTCTCAAATAATGGCACCAGTCTTCCAGCACCTTGTCTGTGGCGATCGATGATACAAATATCGCAGCGAGGGGCCCAGCAAAAGCTTCCCTAATTACCCACAAAGTTCTGGGATTCACCTGATCAGATTCCAGGCATTTATCCACCTTTATGCATTTTAAGACATCCAGTACCTCCTCCTCTGTAATATGTACACTTGCCAAGTTATCACTATTTATTTATCCAACTTCTCTAACTTCCATATCCCTTTTCAGTAAAAGCTGAGAATCTCTCCCACCTCCTACTGTTCCATAGACAATCTTGTTGATCTTTGAGGGTCGCTATTCTCTGCCTAGTTATTCTTTTGTCTTTAGTGTATTTGTAGAATTTCTTTGGATTCTCCTTAAACCTATTTCCCAAAGATATCTCAAGTCCCCTTTTTTGCCTCCTGGTTTCCCGCGAGTATACTCCTACTGCCCTATAGTCCTCTAGGGATTCACACAAACACAGTGAAATGTACCTGCCATATCCTTTCCTTCATTTTCTTGACCAGAGCCTCAATTTCGCAGGTCATGCAACATTCTCTACACCTCCCAGCCTTGGCCTTAAGAGGAACATACTGTTTGTGTACTCTCATTGTCGCAGGCCTATGGAGGCAATGGCAGATGAGGACAGAGAAACAATCATTATCAGTAAAGAGGTAGTGTTGGGAAAGCTAACAACTCATCCTTATCTCTATAATTCCTCTCTAGCCTCAGAACTATCACTATCTCTGCATCAAAAACATCGCAATCTCTGCAACATCCTCCAATCTCTAATCTCCTCCAGTCTCAACACCCTCTCTGTTTTTAATCTTGTCCACCCTCATAAATCTCTGTGATGTGCCTTTCTTTAATTCCAGCCTTCAGGATAACCCATTTTTATTTCAGATTCCTGCACCCAGAGCTCCACAATGTCCCGCTTAACCTCTGTCACATTTTCCTCCAAAAAACATGAATCAATCATGTATCATCTATTCTAATATCACCTTCTCTGACCTGGTTTCTATTGTGGCTTGTCATATTCCTATATTACCCGTCTGTGGTCTACATGACATAAAATGGTTTTGTGGTCCATTGGGTTTCTGCTGTAAAGAAATCTCCCAGCTAACTATTTTAATCCCATTTTCCAGCACAGAGCCCATAGACCTGTCAGCCTTGGGCTTGCAAGTGTGTTCCTAAATAGATTTTAAATGCCATCGGGATTTCTGTCTCTCACTCTCTTCCAGACAGAGAGGTTTAGTGCAACTGTTGCTCTATGCTGTCACCCACAGAGTTCAGAGCAGCTGGGTCTGTGCGAACCACAGATCGCCCACACATTGTGAAGGATGGCAGGGTCCCTGAGAGGGGGCACAGGAGATTTACCAGGATGGTTCAAGGAATGGGGGATCTTAGTTGCAGAATTTGTGGGACTTTTTTAACATTAATTGTTCACATGACATGTGTGTTGCTAATACACATCAAGAATAACCATCCACAATTTATGGACTCTCCTTTTCAACCTCTCCCCTTGCCTGCGCTGTGGTAATATTCAGGTTAACCACTACCAGATATCTCTCTCTAATGAGAGAGCAGTCCTATGGTCTGGGAGGACAATGCTGACTTGATCTTTTACACAGTGATGCCACTGTGCCTCGAGGGTGGGGAGAGGGAATACTGAAGGTTTAGATTATATTAGATTATATTACAGTGTGGAAACAGGCCCTTCGGCCCAACAAGTCCACACCGACCCGCCGAAGATCAACCCACCCATACCCCTACATTTACCCCATACCTAACACTACGGGCAATTTAGCACGGCCAATTCACCTGACCTGCACATCTTTGGACTGTGGGAGGAAACCGGAGCACCCGAAGGAAACCCCCGCAGACACGGGGAGAACGTGCAAACTCCACACAGTCAGTCGCCTGAGGCAGGAATTGAACCCGGGTCTCTGGCGCTGTGAGGCAGCAGTGCTAACCACTGTGCCACCGTGCCGGGAAACCACTCAGGTACAGTGCTTTATCCTGGAGGATGTTCACTTTCTTTAATATTGCTGAGGGGGGGGGGGGGGTGCACTGATGCAGGCAAGTGGAGAATGTTCCAACACAACCCTCAGGTGTACCTTACAGAGAGCAAACAGACATTGGGGAATCAGGGGTTTGGAAAAACAGATTGTTCTTCTTGTAGCAAAGGAAAGTTGGGGAGCTGTGACAAAGCGGTTTACAAAAGTTACACGTTATAATAATAAACCTTACACCCATCAGCTCATTATACAAGGATTACAGGACACATGCTGAAGATTTGGGAAGATCTATTGAGAAGATGGTTTGATTCAAAGGAGAACGTTTATTCAGCAAATGGTATTGATCTGGAACACAATACTCTCACACAATATGAATATCTAGGGCCTGATGAATGGAGTAATTCTGTCAGAGTTTGGCGTTACAATGACTAAGATTACCATCTGAATACCTGCCTGTAATATAAGTTTATAAAATCCATCACTGTCAGTTCAAGTTTGAAACTCATACAATCCCCTCCTCCTGGCCCAGGATGACTGTACACATTACCCCTGGTGGAGGTTAGCAGGCACGTCGAGGGCAAATCTATGTGGGTTTCTTTGAGGTTCCACCTTGGGACTTCATGTGACTGAACATAGGACAGAATGTCCCAAGATTCAGTGAGATATGGAGAGCAGGATTTGCTTCCCTTTCCTTCCGTTCTGCCGCTGTGCCTCCTCAATAAGACATGGGGTGTGAAAGGCTCATGCAGCTTGATGGCCAAGATGTCTCCATTCTGATCCATGGGCAGCAAGCTCCTCCCAGTCATGAAACAGAGTATCCCTGAAAGATAGCAACTGCGCATGCTTCCCACTGCCCAGTGCTTCCAGTAAATGTTTCGAATAATGACGGGGGAAACCTCCTAGAAAAGGCATAACAGGAAAGTTCCAAAAGGATTATAAACAGCTTACAGAGAGATATTCACAGGAAACGTGGGCAACAAGTTGGCAAATAGAGTATAACTTGGGACAAACTGTAGAAAGCTGCACCACAAAGGGACTGGGGGAAAATGAGCAGGAAACACAGAAAGCTAGCACACAGTTACAACATTAAATCAGGAAGGGGAATGGAATTTAGATTACTTACATTAGATTACTTACAGTGTGGAAACAGGCCCTTCGGCCCAACAAGTTCACACCGACCCGCCGAAGCGCAACCCACCCATTCCCCTACATTTACCCCTTTACCTAACACTACGGTCAATTTAGCATGGCCAATTCACCTGACCTGCACATCTTTGGACTGTGGGAGGAAACCGGAGCACCCGGAGGAAACCCACGCAGACACTGGGAGAACGTGCAAACTCCACACAGGCAGTCGCCTGAGTCGGGAATTGAACCCAGGTCTCTGGCGCTGTGAGGCAGCAGTGCTAACCACTGTGCCACCATGCCACCCAATGCTGTCCCTTATTTCAAAGAGTTTGCCATATAAGAGTTTGGAGTATATACCTTAGGACAACTAAACAAATGGCGAGTGAGACCACATCTGGAGTAACGTGAACAGATTTGGTCGCTTTAGTTAATGAAATAGAGCAGTTTATTGGAGGCAATTCAGAGGAGATCCATTGGGATGATCCCTGTTTTGAAGGAATTATCTTGTAAGCAAAGGCTGAATAAGTTGGGAATCTACTCACTGGACTTCGGAAGAATGAGAGGTGATCTCTTTGAAACATACAGGATTCTGTCGAGGTTTGACAGGGTAAATATGGAGAGGATGTGTCCCATTACGGGTGAGTCTTGAACCAGATTCTGGGTCAGTCGCGGAATCAAGGGTTCTGTTTCAGATTTGTCAAGTTAAAGACAACACCGACACAGGTTAGGGTTTCAGTAGCAATGGAGCTGGGGTGAGGAGGAGACAAGCAACGTTTTAGAGATTGGAATTCCTGGTGTTTGTGATTGTGTAGATGTCTGATCAGAAGGTCACCTTGGGGTCAGATATGAAAGCAATATTGTGAAGAATGTAGTTCTGCCTCAGACAGTTCCCAATGAGAGGGAGGGACACAGCAGTAAGGGAAATGAATTTGGAATAGCAACTGAAGGCAATGGGTTTAACAATTGTACTGTTTCATTGGAGTGGATTGCAGCTAATCGAAGCGTGGTAAGCAGTTTGATAACTGAGTAATAGTGGAGTAATGGAGACGGATGATGGGAAGGGAGAGCTGGACACTGTCAGTGTACATGTGAAACCTAACACAGTGCTTTTGGGCGATGTTACCTCCTGGCAGTATGTAGGTGAGAAACAGGACGGACCAAGGATAGATCCTGGAGGGACACCAAATACAATAAATTCAGAAAGGAAAGGGAGAGTGGAGATTAGATTAGATTAGATTACTTACAGTGTGGAAACAGGCCCTTCGGCCCAACAAGTCCACACCGCCCCGCCGAAGCGCAACCCACCCATACCCCTACATTTATCCCTTACCTAACATTACGGACAATTTAGCATGGCCAATTCATCTCACCTGCACATCTTTGGACTGTGGGAGGAAACCGGAGTACCCGGAGGAAACCCACGCAGACACGGGGAGAACGTGCAAACTCCACACAGTCAGTCGCCTGAGGCGGGAATTGAAGCCGGGTCTCTGGCACTGTGAGGCAGCAGTGCTAACCACTGTGCCACCGTGCCGCCCATAATTGTCCATGGAGCAGGATTTTCCAATGATGGTGAGGTCAAATATTAGGTTTTAGCAAAATGGGAGAGAAGGACATTACGAGAAAAGACAGACAGACAGATCATGGAACAATATCTGTGAATTGCAAGGGGGGGGGGAAGGGTGGTGACAAGCAGGAGGATGAGACAGAGATTTGGAATATCCACGATTTAGCTACACTCGGGTAAATGGTCAAGATGACCTCTAATAAGGCTTGACAAGAGACTCTAGGAAATGCAAGTTTAGGACTAAAATGAGGAGCACCCTTGTGAGGCAGTTTGGCTCGGTGGGCTAGTGGAGAAGGAGCGAAGAAGCAGAGGCAGCTGATCGGATTGTCTCAATGTTATTGACAGAGAAACTCCATGTGCTCCTCACTCTTGTTGTTGGAGGGGAGGATGGAGGAGGCAGGATAATGGATATTTATTTATTTTCAAAACAATAAACACAACCTGTGATAGTGATTCTAAAAATAAGTGAACAAACCTGTCGTATTTATCATTTATCAAGAATATTAAAATATATAACTGAAGTTCAGGTTTCAATCCCAAATTGATTGAGGGTGGCTCTGAAGTCAAGAAAAAAATAACTGGAATGAAGAATCTACTGTTTGCCATGGAACCATTGGGGATGTTTTTCTGCCATTGACAATATCCTTGAGGGAAAGAAACCCGACAGCGACCCATCAAGTCACTCATTGTATTAATCACTACACAGTCTCAACAAAGGAATGAAACTGGAT
This sequence comes from Chiloscyllium plagiosum, assembly GCF_037043375.1. Lineage (NCBI taxonomy): Eukaryota > Metazoa > Chordata > Chondrichthyes > Orectolobiformes > Hemiscylliidae > Chiloscyllium > Chiloscyllium plagiosum. The sequence continues at coordinate 92,399,563 of NW_028270152.1, forward strand.
GTACCACATTACATCTACCAATGCATTAGCAAATACAACCACACAATCAGCCCTCTTGACCCTGCAACTTCCGCCTCACTGTGGGCCAACAACAGCAGCAGAACTGTACTCCAGCCCAATCTGAAACTCATGGCCTGATATCCCCCACTCAACCATTATCATCAAGCCAGGGGAATCAACCCTGGTTCAATGGTGAATGCAGGAGGGCATGCCAGGAGCAGTACCAGGCATACCTAAAAATGAGGTGCCAACCTGGTGCAGCTACCAAACCTGCATGGCCAAACAGCACAAGCAACACCAAATAGAACTAAGTGATCCCATAACCAATAGATTAGATCTGAGTTCTGCAGTTCTGCCACACCTAGTTAATAGTAGTGTTGGACAATTAAACAACTCACTGGAGGAAGTATCACAGATATCCCCACCCTTACTGATGGAGGGGTCTCACACATTCATGCAACAGATAAGAAGACAGTATTAGCAGCGATTTTCAGCCAGCAGTGCCTAGCGGATGAGCCTTCTCCATTGGTCCCTGACATCACAGATATGAATCGATTTGATAGAAAACTCATTTCAAATCAGATCAAGAAATGGATAAGCAGTGTAAAGGGATGGGCCCTGCCAATAATACTGTTGGCTGTGCTCCAGAACCTGCTGCCCACCAAGGCAAGTACTGCTCCAGCACTGGCACCTACTGACTTTGTGGAACATTGCTCAGGGATGTTCCAACACAAAAACGCAGGACAGAGCCAACCCGCCAATTCCCCTCCATCAGTCCACACTCGCTCAGCAGTGAAGTGATGGAAGGTGTCATCAACAGTGCTGTCCAGCACCTGCTCAGCAATAACCTGCTCAGCGATGCCCAGTTTGGGTTCTGCCAGGGCCACTCAGCTCCTGAGCTTGTTCCAGACTTGATTCACAAACTGACAAACAGCTGAATGAGGTGAGGATGACAGGCCAGACCCCCTCTAAGACCACTATTTCCACTTCAGTGATATCACCTGACCTCACCACAGTCTCAGCTCATTTGTTGAAACTCTCATTCATTCCTTTTGTGAACTCTAGATTTCATTATCTAAAGCCACTCCTGGCCAGCATCCCACATTCGCCCTCCCGATAATCTCAAGAATATTGAAAACTCTACTGCCGAAGTGCTCACTTGTACCAAACCTTGCTGATCAATCAAAAGACTCCCATTTATAAGCAACAACAATTTACTTTCGCACCTTTGAATTAATTCCTGGCTGTAATCATTCCTATCTCCCTGCACCACACACCCTTTCATATCACAATAACTCATTTCAGTTCAAACTCTCAATTGATGTGTTTATTTTTGAGTTCACCTGTGTGACTGTTTCTATAGACTCCAAGGGAACGTGGTCTGGAATCCCCACTCTAACCCTCTAAGATCTTCTTTTTCCTTTAAGGCATTCTTGAAAAACTGCTTATTTGGCAGTGGTTTTGGTCACTGGACAGAATATTCTCCATCTGTAGCCTTATGTCAAAAGTTCTCAATAATATTTTTGTGAAATTAAAACCATGATGATTTGTACAGATATCTTCTACTCTTCAATATCGATGAGTGAATAATCTGTAATGTCTCTTACCCAACCACGTTGTGGGAGCACCTTCACCATACAAACTGCAGCAGTACAAGGAAGTCAAACATCACCCTCTCCACAGGCAACAAGGCTTTGGCATTGATCACTGGTTTCTATGGAAGGAGAAATACACAGTTGATGTTTCAGGGAATGAAAATGGTGCAGAATTTGACTTTCAGAAATTGAAGGAAAACACACTCGCTTATTGGAAAAAAGAATTCTTGACTGTCAAAGATATTGTGGAAAAAATAACCTGATAATGGAACAGCATATGGTCAGGAGCCAGGCAGAAGTGGACAATTCATTTACATTGCTGAAGAAGGGCTTATGTCTGAAACGTTGATTCTCCTGCTCCTCATATGTTGCCTGGCATGCTGTGTTTTTCCACCTCTACATTTTTCAATTCATTTACAAAACAGCTGTGAAAGCAATAGTAAAATACTATACAGAGCAAAAATACACCCATGAGAGACTGAGGAAGCGAGATAATGAACAAGTGGACATCAGAGAACCCAGAGGTGAACCAGAGCAGAGTTCACTTTTATGACCCTACAGTCAAAGATGTCTAGCACAGAAACAGACTTCTTCGGTCCAACCTATGCCAACCAGATATCCTAACCTAATCTATCTAAATTATATCCTATCTGCCACTCCTCAGCCCATTGGCCCATCTGATCAATATCCCACTGTACTCTGAGATAACCTTCTTCATTGTCCATAATAGCTCCAATTTTGGTGTCACCTGCAAACTTACTAACTATACGGCCTCTGTGCACATCCAAATCATTTAAATGAATGACGAAACAAATCCAGAAAAACATACATTTCTCTGGGTTTGAATGTGCTCTGTGTAAATCCTGCCCTCTGACTCTTTTTACCAGGGAAGGCTGTACATACATCCCTCTGAACTTTGCCCCCTACAAAGCTGGCGGCAGCGCACGTGTCCAGTGAATCATTGCCCCGAATAAAGATGGCGGCGCTCACTCGGGCCGATTACTCAACGAGGCATATTCCCGTTTGTTGCAAAAACGGTACTGTAAGTTTCAAACTTGTATTTTCCGATGTGTACCAAATGATTGTAAAATCTCTCAGACCATACCAACACCATTTCCGTCCCGCTTCCTCCTGTTTATTTCTTTCCTTACCGACAGCCCTCCACCTACACACACTCCGAACATCCGCGCCCACCGCGAGGATGATCACGTGGTATAGTCTAGTCCCGCCCTCATTCACTGATTGGTCGGAGGACCAACTGCCCCGCCAGGTCCTCCAGCTCCTTCCCTGCCTTTCCATTGGTCCGCCGCGGACATCAATCACTTCTTCGACCACTCCTCAGCCCATTGGCCCATCTGATCAATATCCCACTGTACTCTGAGATAACCTTCTTCATTGTCCACAACACCAACTGTTGGCTGGAGCATGCGCACTGCTTCGTGGCTTTTGTTGCTGTTTCTCAGTTACAAGAGTGAGGGACAAAGTTAAAAATCACACAACCACCTGATGAAGGACCAGCAAAGTAGTGCTTCCATTCAATAAGATCATGGCTGATCATTGTGTGGCTGCAGAACCATTTACCCACGTTCTCACCGTATTCCTTAATTAATTATTTCTTTTTTGAAAAAGCTAACTTAGCTTTAAAAACGTTCATTGAACTAGCATCAACTACTTCCCTGGGCAATGCACTCCATCGAGGTCAAGACGTTCCTTCTCAATTCACTCCTAAATTTGCTGCCTCTAACCTTGTGGTGATGCCCTCTTGTCCTAGCTTCACCTGCCAGTGGAAACATCCTCTCTACGTCTATTTTATTCATTCCATTTTCGGCCTGTGCCCGAAACGTCGAATCTCCTGTTCCCTGGATGCTGCCTGACCTGCTGTGCTGTTCCAGCAATAAAGTTTCAACTTCCAAATAAACCTGTTGGACTATAACCTGGTATTCTGTGAATTTTAATTTTGTCCATCCTAATCCAACACCAAGTCACGAGTGAGGGAGGAATGCATAACATAAGAACAAAAGATCTTGGAAAAGGAGAAGGCCGTCCTGCCCTTAAAGCCTGCTCTACCATTCAATAAGATCATGGCTGATCATTTTGTGGCTGCAGAACCATTTACCCACGTTCTCACCGTATTCCTTAATTAATTATTTCTTTTTTTAAAAAGCTAACTTAGCTTTAAAAACGTTCATTGAACTAGCATCAACTACTTCCCTGGGCAATGCACTCCATCGAGGTCAAGACGTTCCTTCTCAATTCAGTCCTAAATTTGCTGCCTCTAACCTTGTGGTGATGCCCTCTTGTCCTAGCTTCACCTGCCAGTGGAAACATCCTCTCTACGTCTATTTTATTCATTCCATTCATTATTTTATATATTTCCATTCTTCTGAATTCCAATGAATATAAGCCCAATATACTCAGTCTCTGTTAAACCAAACCCCTCACCTCCGGAAACAACATAGTTAACCTCCTCTGCACTCCCCCCTAGTGCCAGTACATCCTTGAGCACGTATGGAGATAAAAAATGCATGCAGTACCCCAGGTGTGGCCTCACCAGCATCCACTATAGCTAGAACATAACCTTTTCTTTTTAAACACAATCCCTTCAGCCATGAAGGACAAAATTCCATTTGCCTTCTGAACTGATTGTTATACCTGGTGAACAACCCTCCTGCAGAAGGATGTTCAGTTTCCTCTGCATAGCAAATAATGTAACTTTTTTAAAATTCAAGTAATAATCTTTTTATTAATGTTTCTCCAACCAAAGAGTATGACTTTACATTTATGAACATATATTCCACTTGCCAAACCATTGCCCACTCACTCAATGTTTCTATGTTCCTCTGCAGAGTTTCCCAGTCCTCCGCACACTTTGTCCTGCTACTCATCTTAGTCTCATATGCAAACTTTGACACCCGACATGTGGTCCCCAACTCCAAATCATCTGTATCAATTCTAAATAATTGCAGTCCCAACACTGATCCTAGAGGCACACTACTAGTTACTGATTGCCAGCCAGAATAAGGCTTGTTTATCCCCACTCTTTGCTTCCTGTTAGTCAACCAATCTTCTATCCATGTTAATACTCTATCCCATGCACCCTTATATAATGCAACAGTCACTTGCATGGCACCTTGATGAAGGCCTTTTGGAAATCCAGGTACACCTCATCCACTGGGTCCCTGTTGTCCACCTTGCTCGAAATGTCTTCATAGAGTTCCAAACGATTTGTCAAGCATGACCTACCCTTCATGAATCCATTCTCTGTCTGCCCAATGGGACAATCTCTATCGAGATTCCCTGCTATTTCTTCCTTGATAATAGACCCAAGCATCTTTCCAACTACAGAGAATAAACTAACTGGTGTAGAATTCCCTATCTTTTGTCCACCACCTTTTCTTACAGTCCTTCCTTTTCACTGGAATATGCCTTTGCTGAGCACTTCCTAAGATGTCTTTGAAAATCTGCAGTGAGATAAGATCACTTACAGTGCACAGAGCAGGGAGCAATGAGAGGGCTCCAAACATCGCTAACAGGACATGACGTAGATACAGTGCTGGAGGGGGAGCACAGTACAGTACAGACACACCCCAGACTCAATCACCACCTCTACTTTAATTTACGTTGCACTGAGACAGCATGGGGTGTTCATAGTTATCAATCCAGGCCTGTGCTGTCTTAGTGAGCATCAGGACAACAGAGGGGCAAGCAGGCCTCCGACGAGATGTTGGGAATGCTGCCTGGGATCTTTCAGTTCTGTGTTCTCCCTCCATCACTGTGCTAATGCTCACTACTCTGCAACTCTGTGCCTTTTGGCATGGTTTGTGCACCAGTGTCTTCAGTAATTTTTAACTCCTATATTAGTTCCTGTCCCTGTAACTACCTCCCTTCCCGATAGTCCTCCACATATTTGAAACATACTGCATTCCAGACTACCATCCTTATCGCTGTAAATTGCTTCAGTGTCTACAACATGCTTTATTTCGGTACTGTAATCCTCTTTAACTGGATACAGAGTGATACAGCGCAGAAACAGAACCTGTGGTACAACTCATCAATGCTCTCCATATTTCCTATAATGAATGAGTCTCATTTGCCTGCGTTCGGCCCTTAGCTCTTCAAACTTTCTCCCCTCCATGTACCTGCCCAAATGTCTTTTCCATGTTGTAATTGTTCTTGTTTCTCCCATGTTCCCCTGGAAGTCTGTGCACCATCCTCTGTGGATAATGTTGCCACTCAGCTCCCTCTTTAATTCTTTGCTGTCTCATGTCCCGTTTGTACTCTCCAGTTTTTGACTCCCTTACCCTTAGCAATTCACCATTCTTAGGCCCAATCCTTGTGGCACTCCACTGATCACTGGCCTCCAGTCGAAAAAACAATCTTCCACCACCACCCTCTGTCTTCTACCTTTGAGCCAGTTCTGTATCCAAATAGCTAGTTCTCCCTGTATTCCGTGAGTTCGAATCTTGCTAATCAGTCTCCCATGGGAAACCTTGTCGAACACCTTACTGAAGTCCATATAGATCACATCTACTGCTCAGCCCTCTTCAATCCTCTTTGATACTTCTTCAAAAAACTCAATCAAGTTTGTGAGACATGATCTCCCACGCACAAATCTCTATCTCTAATCAGTCCTTGCTTTTTCAAATACATGTACATCCTGTCCCTCAGGATTCCCTCCAACAACTTGCCCACCACCGACGTCAGGCTCACTGCTCTATAATTCCCTCGCTTGTCCTTACCACTCTTCTTAAACAGTGGCACCATGTTAGCCGACTTCCAGTCTTCCGGCACCTCACTTGTGACTATCGATGATACAAATATCTCAACAAAAGGCCCAGTAATCACTTCTCTAGCTTCCCACAGAGTTCGAGGGTACACCTGATCAGGTCCTGGGAATTTATCCACCTTTATGCATTTCAAGACATCCAGCACTTGCTCCTCTGTAATATGGACATTTTGCAAGTTATCACCATCTATTTCCCTACATTCTATATCTTCCATATCCTTTTCCACAGTAAAAACTGATGCAAAATATTCTTTAAAATCTCTGTCTTTTAAACGTTGTAATTGTAACTACATCCACCCTTCCCCAGGAAGATCATTCCACAATCAAAACACCCTCTGGGTAACAAATAGCCCCCATGTCTTTTTTTTGAACATCTTTCTCTTCTAACCTTAAAAATGTGGTCCCTCCTCTTGAGACTCCCCCATCCTACGGAAAAGGCAACTACCATTAAATCGATCTATATCTCATTTTTTAAAATAAACTTTTATAACATCACATTTCAAACTCCAGGCTCCAGTGAAAAAAGACTCAGCCTATCCAGCCATTTTTCAGAACTCAAGCCTTCCATATCCAACAATGTCCTGGTAAATCTCTGCTGAACACCCTGCAGCTTAATAATATCCTCCCTATAACTGGGCGACCAGAACTCAACAGAGTAGTGCAGAAGAGTCCTAATAAATGTCTGCACAATCTCAACATGACGTCCCAAATCCTGCACTCAATGGACTGAGCAATAGTCAGGCATGCGAAGCACTGTCTTATCCATCCTGTGATGCAAACTTCAAGATTTATGTACCTGAACCCGGAGGTCCCTCTGCTCTAAAACACTAACCGAGGCCCGAACATTAATTGTATAAGCTCTACCCTTGTTTGTTTTACCAAGTGCACTACCTCGCATTTATTCAGATTGAATACCATCTACAGTTTTTCAGCCCATTCACCCATTTCATCAAGATCCCTTTGTAATCTCAAAAAACCTCCTTCACTGCCCACTATGCCACCCTCCAGCCTTTCCAGCACATCACACATGGCTGTCAACGGTACAAATATCTTTGCTCGCGGCTCCACAATTTCTACCCTAGCATCGCACAATATCCTGTGATACACTTAATCAGGTCCTGGGGCTTTCCATAACTTTGTGTTGTAAAGTCTCCAGCACCACCTCTTCTATAACATGCACTCTTTTTAAGTCGTAGAGATGGGCAGCATGGAAACAGACCCTTTAGTCCAACTCATCTATGCTGACCAGAAGATCTAAATAAATCCATCCCATTAACCAGCATTTGGCCCATGTACCTCTAAACCCTTATTATTCATATACCCATCCAGATACCTTTTAAATGTTGTCATAGTATCAGTATCTGCTACTTCCTCTCTCAGCTCATTCCATACGTACATCACCATGTGCATAAAAAAGCTGTCCCTTCAGTGCCGTTTAAACCTTTCCCCTTCAACCTTAAACCTATGCTCTCTCGGTTTGGACTCTCGAACCCCAGGGAAAAGACCTTGACCGTTTACCCAATCCATACCCCTCATGTTTATATAAACCTCAGTCAGGTCACCACTCAGTCTCCGATGCTCCAGGGAAAATAACCCCAGCTTATTCAGCAACAATCCTGGCAACATCTTGTTAATCTTTTCTGAACACTTTCAACTTTCACAACATCCTTCCTATAGCGGGGATACTGGAATTGCAGAGAACTCAAAATGTGGTCTAACGTATTACTCTTGTTCCCTGAGTTCCCCAGTCTTTGTCCACAATAAGTTCTGGAGTAGAAAATATGTTTAAGGTGTTAGCCATATCCTGCGGTTCCACACACCAATGGTCTCATTAATCTTTAAGGGATACTATTTTGTCTCTAGTTACTCTTTTAATATATTTCTACAATCACTTTTGGATTCTCCTTATCATTCTCTGCTGAGGCTATTTCATGTACCCTTTCTGCATTCCTGATTTCTACCCAAAGTGTACTGCTAAAGTCCCTGTATATCCTCAGGGATTCCCTTGATCCAGCTGGCTATACCTGACATGTGCCCCCTTTTCAGGAACATGCTGGTGGTGATCACTCAATGTATCTCACTTTTAAAATATTCTCACTTGCCAGCCTTCCCTAGACTCCCTAATCACCCTTTGAGAGTTCCTGGCTAATATTATCAAGATTGGTTTGGCCCCATTTTATAACTCGAACTTGTGGACCAGCCCTGTCCTTTTCCATCGCTATTTTCAAACTAATATATTTGAGTCACTTTGGCAAAATGCTTTCCCACTCACACCTCAGTCCCTTTCCCTACCTTGTTTCCCAAGGGGAGGTCAGGTTTTGCCCCTTTCTCTTTTCAGGCCATTTACATATTGATTGGGAGTTTTCTGGAACACAATTACCAAATTCCTCCCTTGCAAACAGTGAACACTGGCAGTCCCAGTCTAGGTTTGGAAAGTTTAAAAACCCCAACCATAACAGGCCTATTATTATGATTGATATTTGAGATCTCCTGATATGTTTGTTCCTCAGTCTGCTACTGATTATTCGGGGTCAGTAGGACAATCGTGTCAGAGTGATGACCCATTCTTGTTTCTCAGTTCCACTAACATAGCTTCACTGGGTGATCCTACAGGAATATCCTCTCTAAGTACTGATGTAATGATTCATGCAATCAAAACCCACCACCACGCGTCCGCTCTTGCCTCCCCTTCGATGCTTCCTGTAGCATCTCCACCTTGAAACAATGAGTTGCCAGTCCTGCCCCTCCCTCAGCTGTGTTTCTGTAATAATTATAATATCCCAGTCCCATGTTCCAATCCATGCCCCGAGTTCATCTTCCTCAGCTGTCAGGCCCCTTACATTGAAATAAATGCAGTTTAATCATCAGTTCCCCCTCTCTCATTTCCTGCTATGTTCTTGCGTGCCTTGTCTGCTGAAGTTGCTATCTTTAACTTGGTCACCAACCTCAAACTTCTTTCTGGCCTTATGACTGTTTAAGGTGCAACACCCTGCCAGATTAGATTATATCCTCTCAAGCAGCTCTAACAATTCGCCCCATCACCTCCTGCTTCCAGTTCAGGTGCCTTCCCCACCCTGTCAACCTATGCTGACACCTTCAGACATCCAGGGACTTGCCCACCAAGGTCCCGGTGTTACTCAGTTCTCCGGAGGACCTACCCTTCATGATGTATATCCTTCGCTTATGAGACTTCCCATAGTGCCTTACCTCACAGTGATCAGAAATAAACTCCATCTGCCATCACTCAGAGTGTGTACAACTCTGAGTATGACTAACTTCATCCAGTCTCCCCAACCGTCCCTACCTCTAATTGTCGAGAGAATGCACAACCCTCCCTATTGCGTTAACCTCCTCCAGTCCCTCTCATGGACACCATCTATGTAAGCTTCTCCTGTTCCTGACTATATTTTCCTCCTGTTCCAATCAACCCTTGTGAACTTTGTGACCTAGTCCAATCTCTGCAGTGCTCTGTATAATCAGTCTCACTGTGCCTGGAACCTGGCTTCAATTCCAGACTTAGCTGACTGTCTGTGTGGAATTTGCATGTTCTCCCCCCGACTGTGTGGATTTCTTCCGGGTGCTCTGGTTTCCTGCCATAGTCCAACATTTGCACGATATGTGGATTGGCCATCATAAATTGACTGTAGTATTCAGGCAAGTGTGGTTTAGGTGAGTTCACCATGAGGAATGCAGGGTTTATTTGACAGGGAAAGGGATGGGTCTGGTTATGATGCTCTTTAGAGGTTTGGTGTGGACTTGTTGGGCCGAATGGCCTGTTTCCACACTGGAGATTCTATTCAGGTTATTGTCCAGTCCTGTCAACCATCCCCGTCTCTTGAACCTTGCCTCATCCTCAATACTCTCCTTATATGTGTAATCTCCAACAGTTTCTAAAACACTCCTTGGCGATGTAAGCTTCTCCAGTCCTTACAAAGATCGATATGACTGTCACCTCTTCCTGCTTTTAGAACCCTCTCTATAACTGTTGCCATTCGTTACAGCACTCCCAATCACTGTTCCATCCTGAAACCCCCAAAAACATTTATATCTCTGTAAACTCATCTAGACTGTCTATACTTACTTTTGACAATCCCGTTCTGAGACTTTCTCGATATCCAAAAAGTAATTAAGTGTAGATAACCCTTATTACTGTAACCTGCCTTCAGCCTTACAGCACTGAGGATCTGTAGAACATCTTTTCAACCCGACAGCCATCTCTATGTCTGTAATCTCCTCCACTCCCCATAATACATTCTGTCTGAGCTCCTCTGTAGTCCATGAAACACCCCCTAACATTGTCTGTATCAGTGTAACCTTCACCAAAAACACAACCTTCCCTATCTGTGTAAATCCCTACACCAGTCCCTATCCCTCTAAGCTCTGTCTAACAATACAACCCTCCAAGTTTATGTATTCACCTTCAGTCCCTACTCGCCTCCCTATCTGTGTAACCTTCTCCATGCATTTTTGCTACAGTCTCTTCAACTGTCCCTGTCAGTGTAACCTCTTCCAGACCCGAAAACTCCCCTCTCTTTAACTTTCTTCGGCCACACATCTCTCACTATCTGTGACCTACTCCTGTCGGAGAACCCTCCCTCTGTAAATTGCTCCAACTCTTCAACTCTCCATAAGCTCCTGCAGCTCTTACAGCACTCCCTATCTACCAAACCTCTTCCAGTCCCTAAAACGCCATCATTCTCTAGAGACCGTACCACCAGCCCTATCTGTGTTATCCTCTCAGGTCCCTGCAACACTCCCGATCTGTAGATCCCTCTCCAATGCCTGTGCCTCTCCCGATCCTGTTCCTACAAGACTCATTAACAATGTAACATCCTCCCGTCACTATCACCCACCCTGTCAATGTAAGCTCCTCCTGCATCTCCAAACATTTACTCATCTTCTGCTGTGGTTTTGTTCGCCGAGCTGGAAGTTTTTGTTGCAAACGTTTCGTCCCCTGTCTCGGTGACATCCTCAGTGCTTGGGAGCCTCCTGTGAACTGCTTCTGTGGTGTTTCCTCCGGCAATTATAGTGGCCTGTCCCTGCCGCTTCCGGTTGTCAGTTTCAGCTGTCTGCTGTAGTGGCCGGTATATTGGGTCCAAGTCGATGTGTTTGTTGATGGAGTTTGTGGATGAGTGCCATGCTTCTAGGAATTCCCTGGCTGTTCTTTGTTTGGCTTGCCCTATAATGGTAGTGTTGTCCCAGTCGAATTCATGTTGCTTGTCGTCTGCGTGTGTGGCTACTAGGGATAGCTGGTCATGTCGTTTCGTGGCTAGCCTCACAGGAGGCTCCCAAGCACTGACAGGGGGACGAAACGTTTGCAACAAAAACTTCCAGCTCGGCGAACAGAACCACAGCAACGAGCACCCGAGCTACAAATCTTCTCACAAACTTTGAATTTACTCATCTCCATAACCTTCTCCAGCTCTACCCCCATTTGTGTAAACATCACTCTCCACTCAAACCCTCCCTACCGCAGGAACTTCTTTCTGTTTGTTCTATGCTCCCTTATCTGTGAAACTGTCTCCAACCAAACTTGCTACCCAATCTCTCAAAAGCCAATCCAGATTCCACAGCCTCCATGTCTAAATAACCCCCAGAACCTAAGCTTTCCTATATCTATAAACGTCTTCAGTCATGATGACCCTCCATATCTCTGTGTGTTCCGCCAGATGATATAAACCTCTTTATCACTGTCATCTGCTCAGCTCCCTAAAACAGTCCCTGTCTGTGTAATCTAGCCCTGTCCTACAAACATCCTTATCCCTGTAAACTTCTCTATCCCTCCCAACATTCCCAACTCCATGAACCCATCAGCCCTACAGCTCTCCACATTTCTGTAACCTCCTGTCGGTCTATGGTCCTCCTTCCCTGTGAAACCACCTCCAGTCCCCACATCCCTCCCAATCTGGGTCCTCTGCTGCAGATCAGGCCATTGCTGTCTCTGTGAACACCTCCACTCCTGACAACTCTTCCCATTTATGTAACCTCGTTCAGACCCCATACTCTCCAGCTTCCTGAATCCTCTTCCTGCCATTGCAACCAAAACCATGTTTATGTAACAACCTCCAGTGCTTAAAGCTCCCCGACTCAGTAACCTCTTGCAGTCCTAACAAAACACCTAAACCGTGAAACCTCTCATTTCCCTACAATCCTCCCTCCCTCCCTCCTCAAATGCCTTCATCACCATGAAACCTCCCAATTACTGAAGACTCCTTTTGGCATTGCAACCCTCCTAATGTCTGCATAATCCTCCTGTCCTGATACCCCTCTCTATCTCTGTAATCCCCACCACCCTCCAGTGCCCTTCTGGGGAACATGGCAGAGGGGAGAAGATTTGTAGCGTCTGAACCATATTACGGAGGTAGAAGTCTGGAAATTACAGATTTGGTCTAATGTTTGTGGCGTGCAGATTATTGGCGTGGACTCGAAAGAAAGGATTTATGACTACTTGGAAAACCATAGTTAAATTAGAGACAGCATGGGTTTGTGAGGGGCAGGTCATGCCTCACAAACCTTATTGAATTCTTTGAGGATATGACATAATACATTGATGGCTCATTCAGAAAAGAAGGATGATTGGGATACAGGGAAATCTGTCTGTCTGGATGCAGGATTGGATGGCCCAGAGAATACAGAGGGTGGCAGCAGATGGACAGTATTGAGCCTGGGGCTCAGTGACCAGTGGTGTTCTATAAGAATCAGCTCTGGGACCCTGCTCTCTGTGATTTTTGTAAATGACTTGGATGTGAATGTTGGAGAGTGGGTTAGTAAGTTTGCCAATCACATGAAGGTTGTTGGGTGGTGGGGAATGTGGAGGGCTGTGTAGGTTGCAATGGGACATTGACAGGACGCAGGGCTGGACTAGATGTGGCAGATGGAGTTCAATCTGGAAAAGTGTGAAGTGATTCATTCTGGAAGGTCGAACCTGAATATAGAATACAGCGTTAAAAGGCAAAATACTTGGCATCGTGGAGGAACAGAGAGATCAAGGCGTCCATGTCCATCGATCCCTCAAAGTTGCCACGCACGTTGATAGGGTTGCTAAAAAGGCATATGTTGTGTTGGCTTTCCTTAGCAAGGGGATTGATTTCAAGGGCCGTGAGGTTTTACTGCATCTTTATAGCGACCTGGTGAGACCACACTTGGAATATTGTGTTCAGTTCTCGTCCCATCTTTACAGGAAGGATGTGCACATTTTAGAGAGTGTACACAGGAGATTTACCAGGATGCTGCCTGGAATGGAGGGCATTTCTTATGGAGAAAGTTTGAGGGAGCTAAGGCTTTTCTCATTGGAGTGAAGAAGGGGGTGGGGTGACTTGGTAGAGGTGAACAACGTGATGAGAGGCACAGAGAGAGTGAATTGTGAGAGACTTTTTCTCCTATGGCATAAATGGCTATTACAAGGCGGCATAAATTTAAGGTGATTGGAACACAGATAAGAGGATAGAGAATGGTAACTGGTTGGATGGACTGCCAATGTTGGTAGTAAAATTAGACACATTCGGGACATTTAATAGACTCTTGGACAGACACATGGATAGTAGTAAAATGAAGGGTATGTAGGCGAGTTTGATATTACAGTCGGATAAGAGGCTGGCATAGCATCATGGCCGAAGGGTTCGTTGTTCTACGTTCTGTGTGGTGAACTGGGTAATAAGCTCAAATCAGTGTAAAAAGGATATGGCATTCAGGAGGAGCTAGTGAACTGGATACAAAATTTGCTTGATGGTTTTAGACAGAGGGTGGTGGGAGACATGTTGTTTTTCTGACTGGATGTATGTGACCAGTGGTGTAGTGGGCCCACTGTTGTTTGTCATTTGGATAAATGGTTTGGATGGGTGTATTGGTTTCCTGGTAAGTCAAGATTTTGGGTGTCACTGAAATTGGTGGTAAAGTGGACAGTGAAGAAGGTTATCTGTGATACAACAGGAAGAACAGTACTGCTGGGATAGTGGGCTGAAGAATAGCAGATGGAGTTTAATTAGATAAATGTGAAGTGTTCCATTTTGGTGAAACAAACCAGGGTGGGACTTGTACAGTTAATGTTCTGTCCCTGGGTAATGTTATCAATCAGAGACCAGGGATGCAGGTACACAGTTCTTTGAATATGGTTTCACAGGTAGACCGTCTAGTGAAGCAGGCCTTTGGGATGGTTACCTTCATTGGGGAGAGCATTAAGAGTAAGAGTTGGGATCTCATGTTGTGGCTGTAAAAGACATTGGTGGGGCCAACATAAAAACATTGTTGAGCAGGAGGAAGAACTCCTCTAGTCACTTACTTCCTTTAAGGAAGGGCATTAAATATTCTAACCTGGTCTGGCCAACATTTGACTCCAGACCCACAGCAATCTGGCTGACTCTGAGCTCCCCTCTGGGTAATTAGCAGTTGGGTTAAAGAATGTTGTTCCAGGCAGTGACACCCACATCCCATGAATGAATAAATAAAAATACATATATCCCTCCCTACCTCTGCAAACCCTTCCAGCTGCAGCAATCCGTCCTGGCTTTGTAACACCGTTCATACTCTGACCACTCTCTGTAACACTCTCACCACCTCCAGCACCTTCACCTCTCCCTGTTCCTATTGTGTCAATAAACCCTGACCGTGGTTTCCCTTCCCACAGCCTTCCCCCGTGCTAGCAAACCCTTTGCAATCTATTTAACATTTACTCCTAAAACACTCCCTCACTTCAGGATTTTAAGAACTTTTTGGGGATCTTCTCAGCCTCATAATCTAGTATGATCCCTTTTGTCCTGAGTGCGGGACCAGTGTGAATTTCTTGCTGAGGTTTATACTGTTTCAATGGAATGTCCTTCTGTTGAGTGTTTTACACTGTTCCCTCAAATGTTTTCTGCTGTCCATTTACAGACACATGTCTCAGTCTGTTTAGCCAGTTTACCTTGTTCATTTCTCCCCTCAAACACATGTAATTGGCTATTTTTGTTTTTATTGTAGCGTGTCCTCTGTGAATCACTTTAAAACTTTATATTTATTTAAACTGCACTTTATCACAATTTCCCGAAGGATCTCTCCCGGTGACATGATTCATTCATTAAGTTTATCACACGGTCGCTCTGCGACAGTTTTGTCCCTAGCCAGTTGCACAATGTTTTGCTCAAAGAAACACTGAATAAAAAATTACCGAAGTCCTCTTCCAATATCAATGTTGACCGTGTGTTGTCCCAGATTATACGAATATTGAAGTTTTCCAAAATTATCGCAATGCATTTGTTAAAAAATTCCAATAAGTCCCGATGTAATGCAATGATGAGCAATGGAATACTGTTCAGTGGCTAAAACTGTTCTGCTGCTTGTGTCCTTGGCAAGTAGTAATTTACATTCAGACTGACTCTACTTCATGATTTGCAGCCAAATGCTTTCTCTGTAATACCTTTGTTATCCATTACTTTTAGTGTTACCCATTTTTCCTGAGTTTCCGCAAGATTGTGAACCATTGAATATTTTTGTTCACCCTGTCTCCCTGGTGTCTAAATCTCTTTTATCTCTGTGTCCCAAATCCATCTACCTTATTACAGTGACATTGCCCATTAAAAAAAAACATAACTTACTCTTTCCCACAATTTTCTGTCACAAATCTTTTCGCTGATGTACAATTTTAGTTAAACTCTGTCCCTTCCTGTTCCTTTCTGCTTGTCTTCAGCCTCATCCCCATGCTGTTCCATTGCTTCACCTTTTCTCTTTGGATTTGGAAAGCTCCTTTTACCCGAACCCTGTCCCAGCATCCTCCCTGTCAGTTTAAAGCCCTGTCCATAAACCTACCGACATGATCTACCAGGACCCTTGTCCCAACACGGTTCCAGTGGGACCATCCGAATGGATTATTTATTAAATCATGTATGGGATCTGGCTGACCAGCCTTTCTTGCCCAGTCCTAGCTGCCCTTGAACTGAGTAACTTGCTTGGCCTTTGAAGAGGGTCATTGGGAGGCAAATACTTTGCTGTGGGTATGTCGTTCAGACCACGTGAGGATGGGCAGATATCCTTCTCTGAATGACATAGCAGCCTGGGATACCTGCAGCGGTGTTTGTGCAGTGTGTCCAGGAAGCTTTTCTAACTCAGTATGTAGATTGTCCGACAAGAGGGGAGGCCATATTGGATTTGGTACTTGGTAACGAACCGGGACAAGTGATGGGCTTGTTAGTGTGTAAACATTTTGGTGATGGTGACCACAATTCTGTGACTTTCACCTTGGTTATGGAGAGATATAGGTGCGTGCAACAGGGTAGGTTTTACAATTGGGGGAAGGGTAAATACGATGCTGTAAGAGAGGGGCATAGGCTGTCAGGGAAGGATGTCGTGGAAATGTGGAACTCTTTCAAGGAACAGATACGACGTATCCTTGATATGTATGTACCTGTCAGGCAGGGAAGAGATGGTCGTGTGAGGGAACCTTGGCTGACGAGGGAGGTTGAATGTCTTGTAAAGAGGAAGAAGGGGGCTTACATAAGGTTGAGGAAACAAGGTTCAGACAGAGCGTTAGAGGGATACAGGATAGCCAGAGGGAGCTGAAGAAAGGGATTAGGACAGCTAAGAGAGGGCATGAAAAATCTTTGGCGGGTAGGATCAAGGATAAACCGAAGGCATTTTATGCGTATGTGAGAAACATGAGAATGACGAGAACGAGAGTAGGTCCGATCAAGGACAGTAGTGGGAGACTGTATTGAGTCAGAAGAGATAGGAGAGGTCTTGAATGAGTACTGTTCTTCATGATTTACAAATAAGAGGGACCATATTGTTGAAGAGGAGAGTGTGAAATGGACTGGCAAGCTAGAAGAGATACGTGTTAGGAAGGAAGATGTGTTGGACATTTTGAACAACTTGAGGATAGACAAGTCCCACGGGCCTGACGGGATACATCCTAGGATTATGTGGGAAGCAAGAGAGGAAATTGCAGAGCAATTGGCAATGATCTTTTCGTCTTCACTGTCAACGGAGGTGGTACCAGGGGACTGGAGAGTGGCGAATGTTGTGCCCCTGTTCAAAAAAGGGAATAGGGATAACCCCGGGAATTACAGGCCAGTTAGTCTTACTTCGGTGGTAGGCAAAGTAATGGAAAGGGTACTGAGGGATAGGATTTATGAGTATCTGGAAAGACACTGCTTGATTAGGGACAGCCAGCACGGATTTGTGCGGGGTAGGTCTTGCCTTACAAGTCTTATTGAATTCTTTGAGGAGGTGACCAAGTATGTGGATGAGGGTAGAGCAGTGGATGTAGTATACATGGATTTTAGTCAGGCATTTGATAAGGTTCCCCATGGTAGGCTCATGCGGAAAATCAGAAGGCATGGGATAGAGGGAAATTTGGCCAGTTGGCTAGAAACTGTCTAACCGGTCGAAGTCAGAGAGTGGAGGTAGATGGTAAATATTCAACCCGGAGCCCAATTACAAGTAAAGTTCCGCAGGGATCAGTTCTGGGCCATCTGCTGTTTTTAATTTTTATTGATGACTTGGAAGAGCGAGTCGAAGGGTGGGTCAGTGAATTTGCAGATGATACGAAGATTGGTGGAGTTGTGGATAGTGAGGAGGGCTGTTGTCGGCTGCAAATGGACTTAGATATGATGCAGATCTGGGCTGAGGAGTGGCAGATGGAGTTCAACCCTGTCAAGTGTGAGGTTGTCCATTTTGGAAGGAAAAATAAAAATGCAGAATACAGAGTTAACGGTAGGGTTCTTAGTAAGGTGGAGGAGCAGAGGGATCTTGGGGTCTACGTTCATAGGTCTTTGAAAGTTGCCACTCAGGTGGATAGAGCTTGTAAGAAGGCCTATGGTGTATTAGCGTTCATTAGCAGAGGGATTGAATTCAAGAGTCGTGAGGTGATGTTGCAACTGTACAGGACTTTGGTTAGGCCACATTTAGAGTACTGTGTGCAGTTCTGGTCGCCTCAGTTTAGGAAAGATGTGGAAGCTTTGGAGAGGGTGCAGAGGAGATTCACCAGGATGTTGCCTGGAATAGAGAATAGGTCGTACGAGGATAGGTTGAGAGTGCTAGGCCTTTTCTTATTGGAACGGCGAAGGATGAGGGGTGACTTGATAGAGGTTTATAAGCTGATCAGAGGAATAGATAGAGTAGACAGTCAGCAACATTTTCCCCGGGTACAACAGAGTGTTACAAGGGGACGTAAATTTAAGGTGAAGGATGGAAGGTATGGGGGGATGTCAGGGATAGGTTCTTTACCCAGAGAGTGGTGGGGGCAGGGAATGCGCTGCCTATGGGAGTGGCAGAGTCAGAATCATTGGTGACCTTTAAGCAGCAATTGGATAGATACATGGATGGGTGCTTAAGCTAGGATAAATGTTCGGCACAACATCGTGGGCCTCCCTCTTTCGCTGGGAATCCTCTTACTCTCACGATGCTGATAAAATACTTGTGGCTCTTCCACAATCGTGTCTGCCAAATATATTTCATGACCATTGTTTGTCCCTCATTTTCCACAATCCCCTTGCACTCTCTATACTTGTGAAGGTCTTCACCTGATTTTATTGCACTGTATTTCCTTTATCAAACTCACGTTATTACTTGATCAGTATTCGCTGGACTTGCTGCCTTTACTATTCACACTTCAAGGAGCACACCGGCCCTGCGTTCTCACTGCATCACTTTATAATACTCCACTTTCCTAACATGGACCCAACTGCAGGGAGTTCCTCCCTGTTTCTGTTTGCCAGATCCTCTGTAATGATCGTGACACTATAGGAGGCTCAGTTGTGAGGGGGGCAGACAGGAGACTATGTGGCTCCAGAAGAAATCCCAGGATGGTGTGCTGCCTCCCAGGTACCAGGGTCAAGGATGTCTCTGAGTCATTATTGAACATTATGAAGGGGGAGGGTAAACATCCAGAGGTCATTGTGCACATCGGTCCACATGACAGAGGTAGACAAAGGGATAGAGTCATGTGAAATGAGTACAGGGAGTCAGGTGAGAAGTTAAAAAACAGGATATTGACCTTAATGATCTCCAGATTACTCCCAGTGCCAAGTGCCAGTCAGGATAGAAATAGAAAGGTAGGCCGGATGGATGTGTGGCTGAGGAGCTGGTGTAGCGGGCAGGGTTTTCAGTTCTTGGGTCATTGGGATCTCTTCTGGGGTAGAGGGAACCTGTACAAAGGGGATGGTTTGCACTTGAAGCAAAGAGGCACAAGTATCCCCGGGAGGAGATTTGCTAGTGTTACCCATGAGGACTAAGTTTGGCAGGGAGTTGAGACTCTGAGTGAGAGAGGGACCATCGAAAAGTCAGGGGAAATACATCAGCCATCAAGAGCAAGTTACCTATTCAGGATATCCAGGGGCACAGTCGAGGGAGGGAAAGATATCTGGTTTAAAGGGCATTTATTTCATCACACGAGGTCTGACTGGGATATTATAGCCATAATAGAAACATGGCTAAGAGAAGGGCAGGACTGGCAGCTCAGTGTTCCAGGATAAAGAAACTACAGGAGTGACAGAAGGACAAGTAAGTGAGGAGGGGGAGTTGTCCTTTTGAATAGGAAGGACATAACACCTGTGCATCGAGACAATTCTCTTAAGCAGTCATCAAATGGTGCGGTAAATTTAAAAGCTAGAAACAAAGAGGGGATGGTCAGTCTACTGGGATCGTATTCGAGACCCTCAAATAGCCAGCGGGTACGAGAGGAGCAAATGTATAGTGAGTTTGCAGGTACCTATGAAAATGATACAGTAGTATTGGATGGAGATTTTAACTTCCCCTGGATTGACTGGATCACCAAGAGTGTAAAAGGCCCGTACTTGATGGAATTTGTAAAATGTGTTAAAGAAAGTTTCCTCAATCAAGACGTAGATGGCTCTATGCTACTCAGGTGGGTGCAACACTGGACCTCTCCTCAGAAAACGAGGTCAGGCAAGTGACTGAAGTATCAGTCGGAGAGCACATTGCGTCCAGTCACCACAACTGTCTTTGTTTTAACATAGTTGTGGAAAAAGATCAGACAGGTTGACAGATTTAGGTCTTAAACTGGAACTGAGCCAATATTGGGGCCATTCAGCAGGATCGAGCAGGGGTTGATTGGGTGAAGGTAAAACTCACACAACACCAGGCTATAGTCCAGATGGTTTACCGAGGAACCTCGATTATCTGAACGAGATAATTGTTTATTCGGTTAATCGATTCAATACCTTTCCTCTGGGGCTCGGAGTTTTCAGTCCAGTCTGCTCCCTGTTCAGGTGACTAGGCAGCAGCAAGCCATGAGCGAGCCCCTACACCCTGTCAAATCCCAAAAGCACACCCTGCACGCCTCCAAACCCATCCAACACTGTCCCCACCCGCCTCTCAACGTCGCCCCCCCAAACCGACCCAACAGCGAATCCTGCCCCCAAAACCATCTGACACCACCCTCCACCCGCTGCCTGCCCCCATCTCCCAGACATCCTCCATCACCCTCAGCCCGTCCCCAAACCTGTTCAACACCGCCCCCCGCCCAACACACACACCGTCCAATCCATGTCCACGCCCATGCCCCCGTAATGTTACCCAGGTAAGCGGATAGTGAAGAAGGTGTTTGGTATGCTTTCCTTTATTGGTCAGGGCATTGTTTATAGGAGTTTGGAGGTCATGTTGCAGCTGTACAGCACACTGGTTAGGGCACTTCTGGGATATTGCGTGCAGTTCTGATCTTTTTCCTATTGGAAGGTTGTTGTGAAACCTGAAAGTGTTTAGAAAAGTTTTGCAAGGATGTTGCCAGGGTTGGAGGATTTGAGCTATCGAAAGAGGCTGAAATCACTGGGACTGTTTTCCCTGGAGCGTCAGAGGCTGAGGGGTGACATTCTTGAGGTTTATAAAATCATGAGGGGCATGGGTAGGATATACAGACAAGGTCTTTTGCCTGGGGTAGTGGAGACCAGAAATGGAGGGCGTATTTTTAACGTGAGAGATGAAAGATTTAAAAGGGACCGAAGGGGCAACCTTTTCACGCAGAGTGTGGTTATGTATGGAATGTGCTGCCAGAGGAAGTGGTGGAGGCTGATACAATTGCATAATTCAAAACGCATCTGGGTTGGCATGTGAATAAAAAGGGTTTAGTGGGATATGGGCCAAGTGCTGGCAGATGGGACGAGATTAGGAAATGATATCTGGTCGGCGTGGATGAGTTGGACCGAAGGGTCCGTTTATGTGCTGTACGTCTCTAGGTCTCTCTGGCTCGAAATGTTTTCCACTGTTCATTTACAGACTGACATTTCAGTCTGTGTCCCCTGTTTACCTTGGTCAGTTCTCTCTCAAAATCATATAATGGACTTTGTTACTGATGTTCAGGTGTGCTTTATGGTCACTTTAAAATGTCATAATCTCTTTGAATTCCAGTATAATTTCTTGGAGGATCTCGGTGTGATATTACTCATTCACTCAGCTTCATCACCCAACGGTCGATCTGAGATAGTTACATCCCTAGCTATTTGCACAATGTGTTATTCAAAGAAACACAGACAAAAACATTCAAGGAGGATCTCAGATAATATCACTCTTGCCAATGTGTCTGTCCCAGATTATACAAAGATTGAAGTCTCCAAAAATTATCACACCACCTTTGCTACAATTTGTAATGAATTCCTGTTTAATGCAGGGATGAGAAATGGAATGCTGCAAGGCAGCATAAAAACTGTTCTCCTGCTTATGTTTTTGACACACAGCACCCAGAATTTGCATTCAGGATGATTCAGCTGCAAAATCTGAGACCTTTGTTATCCATTAGTGTCAGGGTTCCCATCTTGCTTTTCCATTCTGCCTGAGATCCTGTAAGGTTGTTTACTGTTGAATATTTATGTTCCACCTTTTGTTCAACCTGTAACCACGTCTGTCTGGTGACTAAATCTCATTTATCTCTGTGTCCCAAGTCTATTACCTTATTGTAGATACTTTGTCCATTCCAAAAAAAAACATTATAATTTCCTCTTCCCCACAATGTCCTATCGGAAACCGATTCATTGATGTACAGTTTTAGTTAAACTCTGTCCCTTCCTGTTCTTTTCTGCTTGTCTTCAGCCACATTCCCATGCTGTTCCGAGGCTTCACGTTTTCTCTATGGATTTGAAAAGCTCCTTTCACCTGTACCCTGTCCCGGAATCCTCTATAAACCTACCGACATGATTGGCCGGGACATTGCTCCCAACAGTGTTGAATTTAAATCACTCGTGAGATTTCGCTGTCTCTGGCTGGCCAGCAACGCATGCCCACCCTGACCAGCCTTAGAGCTGAGTGGCTTGCCAGACCATTACAGAGGGCATTTGAGAGTCAATCGCATTGCTCTGGGTCTGGATTCATATGTAGTCTCGACCGGCAGCCTATAACAGATTTCCTTACTTTAAGGGTATTAAGTAGTCATATGGGTATCCCTGCTACTGGCATTAAATTCTGGATGAACAGTCTAGTGAGAGTAACACGAGGCCATTGCCTGGCCCACTGATAGCTCACTCATCCCTGAGTACTGATCCGTGTGCACCTTCTTCCTGACCATGATTTGATCCTGATAACTTCCTGCACTCTGGTGATATCACACAGTCTCTCTCCATGTGTTATATGTCACTGTGAGGGTTTAATTGATGCCGGTGACTGCACCTTTTGCAGTTACTCCAGATCCTGAACCAACAGAATTCTCCACTCCAGGGAGATGCAGCAGCACAGACCAGGGATGGAGACTGGGATTTTCCAGATCTCTGTGGGACTTGGTGCCATTCTCCATGTTTAACCATCACTGCATCAGTCTGATTTCCCATTCTATTCATTTTTCTGTCTCCTGTAGGTTATCAGGATATTTCTGACTCAGCAGAATTCCCAATACCTATTTCGTCCATCACCACACTGAAGACAGTTGGTCAGCCAGAGAGATGGAGAGTGAGATCTGGAGCCTTCAGTAAATCCTGCAGTGAGGTAAGATCACTCACAGTGAACAGAGCAGAGTGTATTTAAGGGATCGAACTTTGGTCCAGAAGATATGACATAGATACAGTTTTGTAGCACGGACACAGAGCATGATGGTTCCAGGCTCAATCCTCACCCTCTTGTTTACTTTCATCTCTGCTGTACTGAGCCTTTCTACGTCAATATAGGAAGTTGACAGTTATCAATCCAGGCCTGTGCTCTCTTGATGAGGATCAGTACAACAGAAGGGAAAGCAGACCTCCCGCAAGGAGATGGGCATTGAATCCTGGGATCTTTCTGTTCTGTATTCCCCCTCTCACACTGTCTCTTGTCATGTAATAGAGTCATACAGCAAGGAAACATACCTTTTTGTCCAACTCACTTGCGACAGTATCTTGTATGTTTGTAATTCCCAGAAAATTTCCTGCTTCTATAACCTCCACCCCTCCCTTATTCCCGCTGTATATTTCAAACCTACTCCAGTGCTGACAACTCTCCCTGAATGTAAATTGCTCCAGTGTCAATAACATGCCCAATCTCAATAATCACATCCTGCAGTCTGTCCAATAATCCCTATTTCTGTAGTCTTGCACAATACTTACAGTGCCCCCGTCACTGTACAATCCTCCAGTCTGGATCAAAATACCCACCTGCGTACCTTCTTCAAGCCCGAGGAGAACATGATATCACTGGAACCTTCTGCAGGCCCTATAATACACCTGCCTCTTGGCCTATAGCATCACACAACCTGATTAACCTTCTCCCAACCCTACTGAGCTCCTTATCTGAGCACCTCCAGGCCCTTTACAAACCACAATAGCACTCCACATCTCTGTTTGCTTCTCCACTCCCTACAGCCCTCCCAGCACCTCAAACACTCTCTCTTGTGTAATTCAGCAATTTGGGGCAGCACGGTGGCTCAGTGGTGAGCAATGGTGCCTCACAGCGCCAGGGACCCACGTTCTATTCCACCGTTAGGTGATTGTCTGTGTGGAGTTTGCACATTCTCCCTGTGTCTGCATGGGTTTCCTCCGGATGCTCCGGTTTCCTCCCACAGTCCACAGATGTGCAGGTCAGGTGCATTCGCAATTCTAAATTGCCCGTAGTGTTAGGTGCATTGTCAGAGAGAAGTGGGTCTGGGTGGGTTACTCTTTAGAGGGTCGGTGTGGACTTGTTGGGCCGAAGTACCTATTCCCATGCTGTAGGGAATCTAATCTAAACTCTCCCTCTGCGTTCCATATCACTGTCCCTAAATATATCCCTCTATCCATAACCCACCCCACACCCTTCAAACCTCCAAATCTCTGTGAACTCGGACAGCTCTGACATCCCTGCTTAACTGTGTAACCTTTTTCAGTCCTGAAACACTCTGAAAATGTGGACATCCTCCAATCCTCCCTATCTGCGCAATCCTCTCAGGTCCCTGTAACGCCCCCGATCTGTGGAAAGAACCCCAATGCATCTGACCCTCCCACTCAGTTTCTACAAGACTTACTATCGATGTAACATCCTCCCGTCGCTATCACCCGCCCTGTCAATGTAAGCTCCTCCAGTCTCCCCACCAATCTAATTATCTCCATAACCTTCTCCAGCTCTTACACTCCCCTACAACCAGCCCTAACACAGAAACCTCCTCCAGTGTGTGCAATGCTCCCTATCTGTGTTAGTGTCTCCAAGCTCTATTGCTGTTCCTGTCTCTGTAAGCTCTGACAGATTATCCAGCTTTCCGGTCATATAATTTCCAGAACGTCAGCATCCGACATCAGCAAATGTCATCATTAACTACAGCCTTCCATATCTCTGTTCGTTTCTCAATTCTATACAACTTCATAATCTCTGTAAATAGCACCATTCCATAAAATGCTCCCTGTCTGTGTAAACTACCCCAATTCTACAACGAGAAGCCTCACTGTCCTTTTGATCACTTGTGTTCCTTTCAGATCTCCCTGTATCTTTCCTGACTCCATTGAATACAGCTCATCTCATGGTATAACTCCTCTAACTCATATGTTACTCCCCATCTCTGTGATATTCTTCAGTTACTGCAATTCTCATTCTTTATCTCCAGAGCTTCCAATCCCCCTGATCGATGTAAGGTTATTGATCCCTTGTGACATGTTTAACACCTGTAGCAGCCTCCAACTCCTCAATGCATCCTGTCGATGTAACCTCCTCAAATACTACAGCACAGTCTTTGTAATATCTTCCAGTGTCTGCAACCCTGTTGATTTCTGTAACCTCTTCCAGAACAGCACTTCGCATCTCTGTGTAACTGATGGGAATGCTGCAAACCTGCCTTCACAGTCCTCACTAACTCTCTGAACTCCAGCAGCTCTACAACCCTCAGTACCTCTGGATCCGCCAATCCCTACACTTCTCCCTGGCTGTGTGAACTAATCCAGCCCCTTCACCCCTCCCTATCTCACTCACTCCTGCAACTCCAACCACTGTCCATGTCAGTGTAATTCCTAGCACCGAGAATCCTCCCGGTCTCTATAAACTCCTGCGGCTCCAAATACCACCCCAATCTGTGTAATCGCCAGTCCGTCCAACCCTCCCGGTCTCTATAAACTCCTGCAGCTCTAAATACCACCCCAATCTGTGTAATCTCCAGTCCGTCCAATCCTCCCTTTCTCTATAAAAGCCTGTAGCTCCAGATACCACACAATTTGTCTAATCTCCAGTCCGTTCATTCCTCCCTTTCTCTATAAACTCGTGTAGCTCCAATTACCACCCCAATCTGTGTAATCTCTAGTCTGTCTAATCCTCCCTTCTTTATAAACGCCTGTAGCTTCAAATACCATTCAATCTGTCTAATCTCCAGTGCCTACAACCCTCCGTTTATTCTGAAAACTTCTGTAGCTGCAAATACGACCTCTATTTGTGTAATCTCCAGTCTCGACAACCCTTCCAGTCTCGGTATCTCCTGTAGCTCCAATTACCACCATTATCTGTGTAATCTCCAGTCCCGACAAACCCCCCACCCGCGTCTCTGTAGCTCCAATGATCACCCTATCTGTGTAATCTGTAGTCCCTATATTCCTCCCTATCTCCGTAACTCCTTCAGGACTGATAATCCTGTAACTCACCTTGACATCTTTCAGCCCGACAACCTATCTGATCTCTAACCACCAATAGTGATCTCAAACCACCGAACTCTGTTACATCCTCCAGTCTCTACAACCCAACTTTTCTCTGTTAGCTTCTCTGAGTCTGTATTCCCCTTTATCTCCGGTTACAGATGCTTGCTCTGGGAAACAATGTCTCAGTACAGAATATGACAGAATGTGTAAGAACACAAGCATCTTCGGTTTTATCAATACTTTTGTCTCGTTCTAAATCTTAACGACCGCAAGTTCAACCTTCTCCACCTCTTCTCATCAATATCCGTCCATTTTGAAGACCAGCCTGGTGCCTCCAATGCAAGGACATTTTCCCTCCAGATAGGGGACCAAACCTGTTCACAGTATTCACACTGTGGGCTGATTGGAGTCCTCTATAGTTGTTACAAGCATTCATTATTTTTATTTTTCATTCCCTTTGGAATCAATGCCAGCGTTCCATTTACATTCGCTATGTCATGCTGGCCCTGTATGCCAACTTACTAGGATTTATACACAAGGATTCCCACGTTACTCCGTGGTGTAGCTTTCTGCAGTTGATCTGAAACCAAGAAATGACAGCAATAATCAGGAAAGTGTTGGAATATATGGTAAATGATATGCCAGAAATGATAACTGCACACTTAGAAACCTATGGAAAAAGCGAAGTCCATAAGACCATCATTTATAGGAGTAGAATTAGGCCATTCGTTCCATCGGGTCTATTCCACTTTTCAATTATGGCTGAATTGTTTCTCAACACCATTCTCTCACTTATTCCCTATAACCTTTATCTCCTTACTCCTAAACAACCCAGCTATCTCTGAGTTAGATACACTAAATCACTTCGCACTCACAACCCCATGAGGCAGTCAGTTCCACAGATCCATCACCCTCTGGCTGAATAAATTCGTTCACATCTCTTTTTTTTAATATGATTCCCTACAGCGTGGAAAAGACACTTGGGCCCAACCAGTCCACACTGACCCGCCGAACAGTAACTCACCCAGACCCATTTCCCTCTCACTATGTTCCATGTGCATTGTAGCATGACCAATTCATCTGACCTGCACATCTTTGGACTGTGGGAGGAGACCAGAGCACCCGGAGGAAACCCACGCAGAAAAGGGGAGAATGTGCAAACTCCACACAGACTGCTGCCTGATGCTGGAATTGAAGCTGGGACCCCTGGTGCTGTGAAACAGCAGTGCTAACCACTGTGCCACTGTGCCACCTCTTGAGCCACTGTGCCACCCTTTATTCGAAAGGGTCGTCCCTTCAGTCTGAAGCTGTGCCCTGAACCCCCAGTCTCTCCTCTCGTGGAAATGTCTTCTTCCCGTCCACTCCATCCAGGCCCCTCAGTATTCTGTAAGTTTGAATGAGATTCTGCCACAGCTTCTGAAACTTCATCAAGTGCAGACCCAGAGACTCCTTATATGGCACGAATTTCATCCCTGGGATCTTTCTTGGAAACCCATTTCTCGTACCCCTTCACATCCTTTGTCCAGACTCTTAATGTATAGCGTGTAGAGTGTAGTCCCAACACTGACCCCTGCGGAGCTCCCCTCATCACCAGTTGCCATCGTGAAAAAGACCCCTTTCTTCACACTCTCTGACTTGTGCCAATCAGACAAATACTCTATCCATGTTCAGCATATTGTTCTGAAATGGAAATTTCATTTCACACCCACTGCTGGATTTATTTTTCTGTCTGGCTGTAAACGGCAGAGTTTCACCATTACCTTCCCATCAGTAATTCCCTGGAAAAGGTGGTGGTGAGCTGCCTTGCTGACCCACTGCAGGCCTTTGTGTGTAGGGCCAGACACAGTGCTGGGAGGATGGAACGTGCCTTGGAAATTCTGGTGTTCCTGTGCACCTGGAGCTCATGTCCTTCCAGGGTATAGTGGTTTCGATTTTGGGAAGTGCTGTTGAAAGAGCCTTCCTCAGTGACCTCAGTGCTACTTGTAGATATTTTATTCCTTCCTTCACTCATTCATTGACATGAGCTGTGTTGGCAGAGCCAACATTTATTGTTGATTTGGAGCTGTCCCTGAGGAGGTGGTAGTGAGCTGCCTTCCTGAGCCACTGCACCAACCTTGGAACTGTTGTTATCTGTGTCCCTTCCAGCAGGCGCTACAACACTCCTCACGTCTGTAACTGCAGACAGATAATGCAGCTCTCCCTTTTATATCTGACATCTTCCCCGACGTATAACTCTTATAGTTCCTCACAATATCTCACCTCCTCAATTCCCATCTGTGCTAGAGATCACTAAAATTTCTTTATTCTTGTTTAAACTTCTGATCACCCAAAATCTCTCCCTTTTTAAAATTGTAATCCCTTCAGGTTCTGTTACTCTCCATATAACTGTAATCAATGACAGCACAGCTTCCCTTCCTAAATCTCTGTAATTACAATGGTTACGTGTGCTAAATTTGGCCATTATCTTCCTCCTTACACATCACAGGACTTACAGCCCCTACAATCCCACTATTTGGAATGCTCCCATTTTCTGCATCTCCTCGTGTCCTGGGGGTCCTTGAAAACCACCAGTGCCCCAAAGGTTTGTACTCCCACAAGTTACTGCAAGTCTTCTCACTCTGTCACATCCAAGTCTTTTACATCCAAGTTTGTCACATCAAGTCTCCAGGGTCAGACAACACTTGCTGGATGTCAATTTGCTTTTGTGAAGTCCACACATCACCGTAACCAGTTCAGAAAAAGCCCTTTAGACTCTACAAAGCTCCGTCATGAACAAGCTACCATCTCTCTATTTCCTTTGCCTTCTTCAGTGTCTACAACTCTCTCTGTATCTTCCAGTAACGTTCTTTAGTTACTGCAGGTCTGCCTAGCTCCCCAGATAACCTGTTCCATCCCATATAGCTCCCTCAAACACTGTAACACCCTCTGCTCTGTCTAATCCTCCTCTTTTCCACTGTCTTCCAGGCACAACAGCGATCCAGTGTGGGAGCAGTGCGGAATGGGATACACCCGATGGGTTGAATGCCCTCCTGGTCTTCCTACACTATAGTTTCGATGTCTTGCATGTCCTGTGGCTGTCCTCCTCCTGTTGCTCAATGACAAGTTTGGGGACTTATGGAATCTCCCTGCTGTTTTGCCACATTTCGAGTGTTGAATTGTGCAGGCAATTGCGTTGCCCACAGTGGTTAGCTCAGTGGTTAGCACAGCTGTCTCCCAGCACCAGATATCTGGGTTCAATTTCAGTCTCGGTCACTGTTTGCGTGGAGTTTGCACATTCTCCCTGTGCCTGCAAGGGTCACTGTCGGGTACTCCAGTT
Organism: Chiloscyllium plagiosum; assembly: GCF_037043375.1. Classification (NCBI taxonomy): domain Eukaryota; kingdom Metazoa; phylum Chordata; class Chondrichthyes; order Orectolobiformes; family Hemiscylliidae; genus Chiloscyllium; species Chiloscyllium plagiosum. The sequence continues at coordinate 92,429,230 of NW_028270152.1, forward strand.
TCCTCCCACAGTTCCAAAATGTGCCTGTTAGATGCATTAGTCATGGAAAATGCCAGGTTGCAGAGATTGAGTTGGGAGGCGGGGTGGGGAGTGGGGTTTGTATGGGATGGCTTTTGGAGGATCAGCATGTCGATGTGTCAAATGGCCTGCTTACTCACTGCAGGGATTCTATGATTAACACCTTCGTTGCAGAAATCAGTTGAGGGAATAATCTCTGAGTTAATTCCAATACCCTTTCTTAATGAGGAGATTAAATCTGTGCACTTTATCTAGATATCATCTCACTAAGATCCTGTATAGCAACATCAATATTTTACCAGCCTGCTGTTAGGTTCCATGTCAGGTTAGAGTAGGCTCAGCTGTCAGAGGGAACACACATTGTTGAAAACAAATGGTGTGCTGACCTTCATTTCAGGAGGATTTGAGTCCAGGAGTAAGGGTGTCTTACTGCAGCTGTACAGAGCCTTGGTGACACTCCATCTCGACCATTGTGCAGTACTGTGTGCAGTTTTGGTCTGCGTATCTAATGAAGGACAAACCTGACATTGAGGGAGAGCAGTGAAGGATGACCAGACTGATCACTGGGATGACAAGCTTGGTGTGGGAGCAGCGTTTTGGGTGACTGTGCTTGCATTCCATGAGGTTTAAGAAAAGGGGTGAACGATATAAAACTCCGACAGTGTGAGACAGATTGGAAGCAGGGATGAGAATTCCCCTGGGCGGGATGTCGAAAACACGGGGTTACAGTGTTAGGTACAGACAGGCCAAAGTATGTTGAGATGTGACTAAATGTCTGCACTCAGAGACTGGTGAACCTGGGGAATTCTCTCCCTGATCAGGCTGTGAAAGCTGAGGTACTGAATATAAATAAGGATTTCAAGACACAGAAGGAATGGGGAGAGTGCAGGAGTTTTGTGTGGCGATATAGAGTCAGCAATCATTACAGGCAATTATTCAATAATGTGGCAGCTGTATTCCTGTGGAACACCTTATTATAGCAATATAAATAATAGGGCCAATGGGAAAAAGAGGCTTCGGTGCGAACCCTCAAAATTACCAGTAAAAATCAAAACAAAAATAATAGTCAGTATAACACAAACAATAGCACAGGCTACATAAATCTTTAAACGTATATTGTAATGAATTAATACAGTAAATGTCACACTTTATCACTACAGTCACTGACTACAGCACTGTACCTTTCACCAAGATCTTCACCAGAAAGCGCGCGAGCTGACTGACCACGTGATGCCGATGCGGAATTCCAGTTCTCTCCAAGATATTCCCCTCCCGGTTTGAAATAAAGTTCTTTCTAAATGTAGACCACAAATCCCACATTCAGGCTCAGTTTCAAGGCTTGCAGAGCAGATTACATTCCTGCTTTAGCTGAACACACTGAGGGTGCAATTGGAAATCAGAGGGATCCTGAGGCTGGGATTTGCTGTTCAGCTGGTGCCAGAGACGGACTCCCATAACAGTGAATGGGAGTTCGCTTTATAAAGAAAGGGGCGCAATTCACTAAATGTTTTGCAGCGAAATTGCGTTTCATAAACACACCTTATTGGATAACTGCCTGCATATTGAATGGAGGATCCAAATTTATGGACCAAAGCGAATACAGTAGTTCCTATTTTATATGTTCCGATGTTTAAACATACTAAAGGATATGAACACTGTGTGGGGAAAACTGATTTGAGGATATTTTCACCATGAACTAGAATGGAGGATGCTCAGTGTGTTGAATGACCTACTCCTTTCCCAATGTTTCTGTGCAGTCTGTGGGAAAGCCACCAGCTCTCAGATGTTAGGAAGGAGGTCTCCGCAGGGTCAATAGGATAGTGTTTCCCGTTCAAGTACTGAGGCTGGTGCCGGGTGCTCTGTCCCATTTTATTTTTTAAGACCTCGGAGCAGTTTGATACAATGGAGTGTCTTGCTTGGCCGTTTCCGAGACCATTGAAGAGTGCTTCACATGTCTGTGTGTCTGGAGTCACGTTTAGGCCAGACCAGGAAAGCACGGGAGATACACTTCCTGAAAGGACATTGAAGAAGGAAATTGGTGTTTACAATCGAAATTGGCTTCAATGTCACTGTTAATGACTCCAGGTTTTACATCCCGATATTTTATTAATAATAACTTCCACCAGCTGCCAGAGCATTAGCCTGGTCTGGATTAGTAAACCAGCGACTTTTCCACAACAACATTATCTCCTCATGGAGATTTATCTGAAACCACACTGAGCTGGTTATTTCTGTGCTGTTTGACAGCTCTGTCCAAAAATAACTCCCACCAACATAACTATCGCGACGGGACTCAGGGCGTGGTAAATGGTCAGACTATAGTTAATACCTTGTTATGGGATTGGACATAGTTGAGTAATTTTCCACATTGCCAGGGAGATGTCAGAGTTCGTGCTGGAATGAAACAGCTTCCGCAGGGACACGGCATGTTGTGTAGCACCAGTCTTCAGTCCTATTGCAGGAATGGGGTCAGGGCCCATTGCCTGTGTCATATCTACTGTGTTCACCTGTTTCTTCATGTCATATACAGTGAATCAGATTGAATAAAGACTGGCATCTATGATTCTGCAGGCAGCATGGCGAGGGTGAGGTGGATCATCAACTCAACACTTCTGGATGAGGATGATGCAGATAATACAACCATGTCTTTTACACTGATGTACAGGGCTGTCCCGTTATTTAGAATGGTGATATTTATGGAGTCCTCTCCTCCAGTGGTTGACAAAAGCTCTCAAGGATACTATTGATGAGCATTAGTGGAGGGCCAGATTTATAATGTTTATTTCAGGGAATCCTTTTACTGTGGAAATGTGCTGTGCTAATCTTTAAATGCTTGTTCGTAAAGTTATGACAGGTATTGTGTAGGCGGTTGAGGGATGACATTGTAGAAGTTTATAAATTCACGAGAAGTATGAATAGAGTGACCAGCCAATGTCTTTTCCACGGGATGGGGGAGTTCAACCATAGAAGGCATAGATTTAAGGTGAAAGAGGGACGATTTGAAATGGACGAAGGGTCAATGTTTTCACACAGAGGGTGATGTGTGTATATGGAATGAGCTGTCAGAGGAAGAGTGGGAGATGCAAGTACAGCTACAACATTAAAAACTCATGAGGACAAACATATGAATGGGAAAAGTTTAGAGGCATATGGGCCAAATGCAAACAGATGGGACTAGTTTAGTTTGGAAAATCTGGTCAGCATGGACAAGTTGGAGCAAAGGGTCTGTTTGTGTGCTATGTGACTGTATCAATTTAGAAAGCGAGGAAAAGGGGAGAAAAGACATGATGTAGTAAATTGGCAAGAAATACAAAAACAAGCAGCACGAGCTTCTCCGAGCATATAAAAAGGTCAAGATGAGTGTGTGACCTTTGGTAGAAATTACGTCAGGAAAGTATATTGCAGATAATTGGAGGGTGTGACTGAAGTATTGGCTACAGGGAACAGACAGATAATTTACACCCATGTTTTATATCTTTCCACACGGGGAAGGCACACTAAGTATTTCAATGATGTAAACAAAATGCTAATAGGAGGGAAGTTCTTGAACCGTCTTTAACAAAAGAAAAAAGGATTTTTCTAACAGTTAAGAGCAAGAGTAGACAGGCCAGCAGTAATTCACAGCTGGTTTTAAAAGAAGTGGTCACAGTCTTGGGGTCATGGCGCCCTCTCTATCAGATGTTAGTTCTGTTGTTGGTTAATGAAAGCAGTAAGTGCGGTAGCTTGAATGGGTTGTCATCAGGTTTAGCTACACATAGTTGTGACCGTGGCATGTTCACTCACACTCATCACTGAACCGGAGATCAGCTTCATGGTAATGGTACACTGAGAGATTATATTGTGGTTGAATAGTAGGAAGTGAGGGCAAGGGGAGATCTATCATTGTTCTGCGAAGGAGGGGATGGAGTGAGGGCAGAAGTAAGGGAGACGGGATAGTCACAGCTGAAGGCTCAGTCCATCAGAATGAGGGGATTTATCGTTTGAGAGAAAAGGATGTCATGTAGGAAGCTTCCCACTGGAATGTGACATCATTGAACAGAAATCAGAGAGCGAGAAAAACTGAGAGAATGGAGTCACTCTCCATGTGCTCAGCCACATACGTAGATTCCCCCTGAATGACTGAAAAGAGCCAGGCATTTCAAATGCAGATTTATGTAATATATCTGATCAAATACGGAGTGTGAAAATAGACACAGGTGAAGGTCAGCAGATGTGTGGTGGGTGGGGGAACATTTAAGCAGGTACTGCTTAATATCGCTCAGCTATTATTGACTCTGGTCAAAAAGAAGATGATATGAAGATGTGAAGATGAACGCCCCCATGATACACAAAGGCTGTGAAGGATACTAATCAATCACAAACTAAAGAATTCAAATTGGTGAGTTCTAGCGTCGGCCACATTTGGGAAGTTTGCTTTTGGAACCAGAAGCAGATTGTACAAAACAAAATACAAAAAAAATTTCCAAAACTGGCAAGAAATATGAAAAGAAAAACTAACCACAAGAGTTTTCTCATATCGAATAAAAAAACGTTCATGATGTGCGTGTGATCCTTGGAAGAAAGGCAGGAAAGAATATATGGGACACCTGGAGGATGTGACTGGGGAACTGGTTTCAGGGAACACGCAGAGAATTTAAAACAGTATTTTACATCTTTCCTCACAGGGGAATGCACAACGTGTTTCCGTATTATAAACAAAATTGTAATCAGATGAAAGTTTTGCACTGTCTCCAACAAAACGAACAAGGCTTTTCCTCAAACAGAAAAGACCAGGGTAAACAGCTCATCAGCAATTCATAGCTTGTTTTAATAGAAGTGGTTGCAGAGTGACTGGTGACACTGTGTGAAATATTCCATAACTCTCGGGATTACAGGAGTGTCCCAGTGAAACTGGCGAAACTCCAATGTGGCGCCTGTCTTCAAGAAGAGAGTGAGTCTTCAAGTGTTTAGGTTCTCCCTTTGTCTGAATAGTGGAGCATATTTGAGCGGCTTAATGTCCTCATGATGCACTTTCATCCTGAGTGATTGTACAAAAAAAGTAAAACTCTGCTCCTTCCTCTGATGTGTCACACACTGGGGGTTGAACATTTTGCTAAAGTTGAATTATTTTTAAAATTATCTGGAACATTGTACAAATGATATCATCCAGAGAATTCTAGAAACTGTACTCATAAGAACATTTTATAATCATGTGGAGGTATTGCGTAGGATTGAGGAGAGAGAGAGAGAGACAGACAGAAGGTGCTGCATTGCAGTGGTGAGAGTCATGGAGCCTTATTCTGGTGAAGGCGCCAACAGATACACAGATTGTGTGAGAGAGTAGAGAGAATACGGTGTCCCGTATCCTGACAGAGCGGGGAAGGTGCTTTTCCAGTATTGCTGGACTTTTCTTCGGACCGCAGGTACTGCACTGAGCTGGGTGGTGTGCTCAGACCATGCTCGGTGGGTCTGGTGGTGCAGCTCTCTCTGGGAAGAGAATTGTCCCCCTCTGTACTAGACTATTCACCAGGCACCTCCGTGCCCTGTCGACAACCTGTGGTGTACTTTCCCCTTATCTACCTTGCTCGGTAAACTATGCAGGGCAGCTCCAAACTGAGAAAGCTCAACCGTGTGCCCATTGGCCTTTTAATGATGGCAACAGTACCAGGGATCACTGAATATCCAGGGGCATCCGGGAGATGCTGTGTACCTCCAGACATGATGGGTGGGAGAATCGGGCTGGCATTGAATGAGAGGGACACCATGGAGTGGGGTGGATAGTTAATGAGGTGAGTTCGATATGATAACACCAGGAAACTAGCTCAGCCTCGTGCAGACAATCCTTCTGTCAAACTCAATGAAAATGGCGCTGAGACAAACTATTGTCAGATTCAGCCCAATGAGTCGAAGACTCTTCTGACCCTACTCCCAATTACAAAGCTACAGGACAAATGCTTATCCAAAACTCTCCATCATCTTAACTTACACCAATATCCTGCTCACCCACCATTCCTGTAAACAGTGGCCTATATTGCAAGCTGCTATCGAAACGTTTTCCTTTCATAATTTTTAACCTACCATCAGATCCTTCTCTGAAATTCTATCTCAATCTCCCCCTCTCTTTTAACCAAGCTCCTCCCATCTCTCTCTGGCAGTGAGTTTCACATCCACAGCAGCCCTGTGTCATGCCACAATGTAGATATGGAACTGTAAATGGAGGGAACTGCATATCCTGTCTCTTCCAGCATGAGCTGCAAATTTCCCCACGCTGGGCAGTGATCTAACACGGTGTTACTCAGCAATGCAGCGATTGGTGTACACAGCTGTGTATACTGAGAAGGCAACTGCTCCAGATTAATAGATAAATTCACCGCTATTCACTGCACAGCTCCCCATGCTGCACAGATATCCATTCCGTGTGTATAGAACAATGCCTTTGTGTGTTCTGTACAGCGCCCTGTGCTGAACAGATCATCTAGTACAAGTTTATAGATCAGTGCACTGTTGGACAGATAAGTCGTGAACTGGTGAGCTCTAAGTAGTGTTCAATCCTCGACGGATTGCTGAGCAGTACACTAGCCTGGTCTACGCAGTGCTTCATGCTGAGCAGGTATCTCATCTGGGCTTATACGTGTCTGGGCTGGATCTGAGAGGTGGATTGAGTATCCGATATAATTCCTGACATGATTATCACTCCCCCAGCTCGGCCCATTCCGCTGGTATATGTGAGGTACTGTGTTTGAGATAGAATTTATTTGGTCAAAATATTCGACATTAAGCAAAGCACAATTTATTCGAAAACTGTTGATAAAAGACAACAACAAAAGGAAGAGGAGCTTGCAATAACATAATTCTGTTGGAAAACTTAGCAGAATAATAGTTTATTTAACTACTATACAGTAATTGCTCCAATATGGTATCATCCAATAAGCACACAAATGTCAAAAAACAAATGCAGGAAACAGATTGTCTCACATGCAGTTCTCCAATCCAGGAGGTAAGAACATCAAAAGACAGTTCGGAGAGAAATCACAGAGACAATGTGTAGCACCCGGGAGAGATTTCCTGCCTTCCAATTCTGCTAAGACTCCAGCAATAACTGGCAAAAGGTAAAACTAAGAATCCTGATTCTGTGAGAGTTTGACGATCACTCCGCAGCACCAGGGTGCGGCTGCAAGAACACAAGGAATGGACTGTATCTACATCGTCTATGGCCCTGTACGTGTCTCTCAAAAATGCCTAATCCCACCTAAGCCGTTTAATGCTGGACAGACAAAAGTCAAAGTTAAACATAAATAAATAAAACGGAAAGATGAAGCAAGCCTGGTGATCAGACACAGACGGCCTCGGGAGCCCAGCAATTCCAATACTACCAAAACACAGCAGAATCATCGAGCTTGTGAAGAGAAAGAATTGTCTCTCTCTCCCTCACCTCTATGTTTACAACTGGAGATGTGCCATGAGCCCAATAATCAGCGATATCAAAATCCCAGCCACACCAAGCATTATTGTGATATATCAGAGTTGCCGTGAAATGGGTTAACTGGAACTGTTTGTTCAGTGACTGTGATTAATATCGGTCTTCCTGGATCTAACTGGGTCACTGGACGATTTCCCTCTTCCATAATTAGGGACTTACTTCACCTTGTTATGCCAAAATATTTGGCACAGAGTCAACCTCAACAAGACTGGGATCAGCAGCTACAGAGAAAGAGAGAGAGATCAGAATCTGAGAACATTAGAATGTTCCAACAATGGATCAGAATCTGAGAATATTAGACTGGAACGTTCCAACAATGGACAGGAGTTTATCCTGGGGTCTTTACTATCTTTCTCGGGATTGGCCACGGTTAGAGTTGCGGATAGAAGCCGTACTGTTGATTATTCAAGCTGGGTACTATCCCACCCTCGCCATTATTGGTGTTCCTGGTAAGTCTAGCTCTGTCGATTCTATAAATGGTGCTGAAAGTTTTGCTATTCTGGTTGATTATATTTAACAAATACATAAACTTTCAGTCACAAATGCCACTTCCTTCTCCTGCATTTCCAAACTCCTTACTCATAAACAACTGAGAAGGAATAAGACTGTTCGGAACCTTGAGTCTTCTTTTTACCGTGAACTGTTTTATGTCTCCATATTCTCTCTGTGATCAAACCTGCCGACACCCACCTTCATAATATCCCCAATCACCAGCTCTGCCTGAGTTCTGTTGCTGACTTCGCCATCATCTACCCCTTCGTTAACAACAGATTTTATCGCTCCAGTTCTCTACTGACCTCTCTTCCAGTTACAAATAGTTTGACCACAAACTTGTTCTTGTCTCTACAGTTACTTCACAACAGGGACTCTGTATCACTGTATCAGAGTAATAATGTCACTGACTGTAATTCAGAGGCACGGGTTATGACTCCAGAAGCATTGTCTGAAATCCTACCATAGTCGATGACTAAATTTAAATTCCAGTGACAAAAATTGGAATGAAACCTAATTTCACTCATGGTAACCACAAAACATCAGGATTTCTTTTCTTATTTTATTGATAATCTTTGGTAAAGAAACCTAACATTTTTGCCTTGTCTGAACTAAGTGTCACCTCCGATCCACAACAATGTGGTTGCCTCCATATTGCCTTGACAAATGGCCGCGTGATCAAGGGCAGTTAGGATGGACAACAAATGCTGCCCTTGCCAGTGATGCTGGCATCCCGCGTAACAACAACAAGGAAATGTGAATGCTGGTGATCTGAAATAAAATTCTCCACCGTCTGAAAGAATGTTGGAGAATCTCAGCAGGTATGGCAGTCTGTCGGAAGAAACACAAATAGCGTTTCGAGTTCAGTGAACCTATCAAAACTGAATGCAACTGGGAAAAAGTAATATTGTATCAGGGATGGTTGGAAGGGTTAGCGGGAGGTTTGTGTTGAATAGATGATGTCCAGCAAGAGAGAGAGAAAGAGAGAGAGAAAGAGTGTGTGTGTAAGAGAGAGAGAGAGAGAGAGAGAGAAAGGTAAAGCAAGCTAAAGGATTGCTGATGATGGACTGGAAGGAAAACAGAATGGGAAGTTATTCTAACATTTCCCCTTTTCACATATTCCTGAATATCATATTTATTATGGGACGCCCCTGCTTACCGTGAGTTATATTCCCTCTATCTCTCGTCTCTGAGTGTAGTGATCAACTCCATCAGCAATACTTATAGTCGCTGAGATATAGAGAAACGTAATATTCCATTGTCAACTGCTTCTTTGGAGAGAGGAACTGTTACTGTGCGACAGTGTGGAGATGTAACAGCTTTCTCAGCCAAGAAGCAAAACTGAGGAGACCGAGACATTTTCAACATTGAATGGATGCACTATGGGTGTGGGGAATTGACTTGCTGCTGTCATCTAGAAAGTCAGTGAAGGCTCTGTGGATGGTGTTCTCAGGATTGTGATGTCAGCTACTGGGATCATTCAGGGAGCCCCGAGGGTCTGGGGACCCCACTCTGAATACTGCATTTACAGTGTGTCTGGGTCCATGGTAAACAAATGGAGCTGAGACTACAAAGAAGGGAAGCTATGTAAACTGGGAGGAGCAGGGCACTGTTCTAAACTCTCTGGGATTTCTAGGAACATTTGTCCAAGCTGCACCCATTCAGGCGTAAAGTATAAAACCAGCTTGTCTCAAAGGTGAGGTTGTCACTGTATCCCCTCCTTCATTATAACCTGTCGTTTCATACCAGGGACAGGACTGTGCTGACACTCACGATGAATTAAACTGATTTATTCTGGAACTTTTCTGACTGTACCATCTCTGAAGTACAGTCCTCCAATGTATTCACGAGCTAACTGAAGCCATCTACCTCATGAGAGGAATGCATTGGTTCCATCTCCACAGAGGAAGGTACAGAAACTAATTTCCAGAAATATTGGGGAACAGAGTGGCTGGTAAAAATGGGAAACTGCAGGAAACCAGAATTAATGAAGAGTATGTTATTGAAAATCTAGTTGAATTGAAGTTTCATAAGTTGCTGCATCTGATGAGCTACATCCCAGAGTGATTGAGATGAAAACAGAGCTAATGAAAGAATTACTGGTTATTCTTCAAAGCTAGTTAGATTCTGGAAAGAATGCTGCAGACTGGAAAACAACTATTGTAAACTTCATTGTTTAAAACAGGATGGAGAGGGAAAACAGAAAACTAAATAGTTTGATGTCAGCTGTGAGAAAAAAAAATGGAACCTTTTATAAGGAATGTGACAACGAGAAACTTGGAGAATAATTATATAATTTGGTACATTCGGCCTAGATTCAGGAAAGGGAAATGATTTTTGATAAACCTGTTTATGGAGATTGTCTGTTGTGACATCGACAGTTGAGAACCAATGGGAGTAGAGTATTTGTATTTTTAGAAGACGTTGACATGTTTGAATACAGGTGAATGGGGAATGTCAGAGTCCATGGGTAGGTAGAGGTGGAATATATACCACATGGATTAAAAATTGAGTAACGGGGATACGAGAAGAATACTGTTTTTCTCTGGACTGAAGAATTGATGGGTGGCAGCAGGATCAGTGTTTGGGCAATAGCTGTTCACAAGGTATAAAAATGATTCAGATGTGAACAACAAATATCATCATGTACATTTATATTTATTAAATGGTAGAGAGGTTGCCGAGTGCTTTTGTTGAAAAGGACCTGGATGTCCTTGGTCATAAGTCACTGACAGAATTCATACAGGGGCAGGAAGTAAAAGATATGTGGCTCTTCATGCAAAATGATTGAAGTACAAAAGTTAGAATATCTTTCCCACTGATCGTGTTTTGTTCAGAGAGTATTTGGTGCATTGTGTAAAGATTTGGTCTGCTTTATAAACAATGATTCCTTTGTCACTGAGAGCGTGGAAAGTATTTTGACCAGACTAAACACTGGCATGATGTTACCATGAGGAGACAGTGCAGTAACTATGTGCTTAATCTGTAGCGCTGTGAGAGAATAAGAAGTTGAAGCTTGATGGGTCTGGACAGAAACTCATTATGTCCCAAACAGCTGAATAGGGTGAAAATTTCATACTTTCCTTTGGATGTTTGATTCACGGCAGTTTACATGCATCTGCAGAGTCCCCATGTCGATTGACAAAGAGGTACAGACTCTGAATGAACTCTAAACAGTTTAATGCACAGTTACTTTGTGACACTGCATTGAATATCACTTTGTACACAATCCTGTGAGCAGCCAAAATGCCATCATTCTGAAACAGTTAGTTATTCCCCACCGGTTTCTGACCTCCACGGACACCATGGGACTGCCTTCTTGGAGATGGAATATAACTTGGAGAATGGCTAAAAAATGTTGGCTTCATTCCGACTGCCAGAAAACCATGTTGAAGTAACATATATGTACCATGAGTAATTAAGCCATGTGGATCAATTTGGAGCAGTCTGTCTGTGCAGCCCTTGCTCCATTTGTTTGTGATGTTGGAGCATTTCTGATACTTTCCTGTTCCTGTGTTAGTGGCTTGACAAGCTGAATAACCTCTTCCTGTTCCTTTGTAAGTGACTCCGGGTGTGAAATGGTTCTTTCTGTTCCCATGCACGTGACATGTGGGAGAGAGCAGACTCCCTGTCTTCCTGTGCAACAGGCAGGAGGGACTGAATGGTCTATGCTTCTGTTGCCCAGTAGTTTTGGTGGGATGAATGGCTTCCCCACATTTTTGTGAAACCAAATTGAGGTGCTGATTGAACTCCTCCTTTTACTGTGGAAATGTGCTGTGCTTTTACATAAATGTTACCCAGACTTTAACAGCATGGTCTTGAATGTTGTCCACGTCTTGCTGTACATGGTCACAGGCTGTTTCAAGAGCTGAAGAGGGACAACTTGTCCTGGAATTTTTTTGTAAATTTCAGTGAATGCCCCCTCTTCTGCTGGCACGGTGGCTCAGTAGCTAACACTGCTGCTTCACAGCACCAGGGTCCCAGGTTCGATTCCAGCCTTGGGCAACTGTCTGTGTGGAGTTTGCACATTCCCCACTTGTCTGCATGAGTTTCCTCCGGGTGCTCCGGTTTCCTCCCACAGTCCAGGTAAATTGGCCATGCTAAATTGTCAATTATGTTAGGTGCATGAGTCAGACCGAAATGTGTCTGGGTGGGTTACTCTTCGGAGGGTCGGTGTGGACTGGTTGGACCGAAGTGCCTGTTTCCACACTGTAGGGAATCTAATCTGCTCAGTTTAGATTCAATGGGCTGAATAGCCTCCTTCCACACTGTAGGGATTATGTGGTGACAAACTGGAGATGCCTTGGTTGAGGAAGCTACGCTGAGGATCTCCTGCAGATGTGTCCCACGGCTGAGATGATTGATACCCACCAATGATAATCATCTTTCCTTGTGCCGTGAATGACTCCAAAAAGTGTAGAGGTCATAATTAATACTCGTTAAGTGCGATTTACCAGGAAGAGATTTACCAGGATGTTGCCTGAACTGGAGGGCAGGTCTTATGATGAAACCATGAGGGAGCGAGGGCTTTTCTCACTGGAGGTGTACAAGATGATGAGAGGCAGAGAGAAAGTGAATGGCCAGAAGCATTTTCACAGGGCAGAAATATCTATGACTAGGTGGCATAATTTTAAGGCAATTGGAGGAAGGTTTGGAGGAGATATCAACGGTAGAGTCTTTACACAGAGAGTGGTGGGTGAGTCGAGTGCACTGCCAGCAGTTGTAGGAGAGTCATATACCTGAGGGAAACTTAAGAGACTCTTGGATAGGCACATGGAACAAAGTGAATGGAAGCATGTCGGTTAGTCTGATCTTAGAGTAGGATAAACAGCACAACGTCGAGGGCTGAAGGTCCTAACTGCATGCCTTCATGTAGAACTCTGAGCTCAAAAACTGCATGAATTTATGTAAAACTCCGTTATCTCACTTTTTAGATTAGAATCAATTTAAACATCATGGCCGAGACAGAGAACACAGGGGGCCAAAATCTTCACCATATTGTCTAGATATCACCATTGTTAACAGTTAACCTGAGAAAGCAACTTTTAAAAAAAGGTTTTGTGATTTACATATGAAAGAAGTGAAACTATCATGGTATTCTAACAAATGAAAGGCTTAACAATCAAATTTTCAATGTATAATTTCAGTTACATCACACTGCAAATTTGTGCTATAAATTCTGTGTTCGTATTGAGCCCTCCACTACCACCTGATGAAGGAGCGACGCTGCGAAAGCTAGTGTGCTTCCAATGAAACCTGTTGGACTATAACCTGGTGTTGTGTGATTGTTAACTTTGTACACCCCAGTCCAACACCGGCATCTCCAAATCAGTCCTGTTCTTTGTTCTGTGTTCTATGGAAGTGCCCAAGAAGACTTGGACATTGAGGAAGATTTGAGACTTGGAGAAGGTCAGATTGATCTTAGTGAAGGGCAAGGCAGGCTTGGGATGGGAATGACCTGCCCCTGTTTCTGATGTTCTCCCATTCTGTTATTGGAAAGTTAGTGGGTGTTATTTTCCTGGAAGGTCTTTTATGGAATGTTGCAATCAGGGAGACCAGCGGATTTTATGAGCCATTGCTGGGTGAGATTTGGGGGCCGTGTTCACAGTGAATTTGAGTCTACAACATGATCAACAAATGAAGCACAAGTTACAAAGAGGGAAAACCATTGCTAGCAGATTTGCGGGGTTGAATGGAACACAGAAACATGGGACTGAGGAGCAGGAGTGGGTCATTAGAGATTTTGAGCCTTCTCCACCAGGCATTAAGATTGTCGCTGATCAGATTGTGGTCTCAGTCTCATTTCCTGTCTGTGTCCCATTATCCATGAAACACTTCTCTGTCAAATCTTTAACTAACTCAGCTGTGAATACTTGTAATCAAAGAGGCACCACAAACTTCTGGGGAAGAGAATTCCAATTCGAATGGCCCTTTTTGAAATTTCCCTCATCCTGTTGTGAGAATAAGAGAGTCATACAGCGTAGAAACAGATCCTTTTGTCCAAATTGTCCAGGCCAATCTGGCATCCTAATCAGATCTCGACCCACTTGCCAGCATTTGGCCCACATCGCATGATCCATTCCTATTTATGTACCTATCCAGTTACATTTTAAATGTGTAATTGTACCCGCTTTCACCACTTCCTCTGACAGTACACCCACGAGCCTCTGTGTGAAAAAGTTTCCCCTCAGGTCCCTTCTAAGTCTTTGACCTGTCACATTCACACTATGCCGTCTAGTTCTGGATGCCCCTACACTGGGAAGAAAATCTTGCCCATTTAGACTATCCATGCCCCTCAGGACTTTATTAAACCTCTGTCATGGCACCATTCAAACTCTGACAGTCCAGGGGAAAAAGCCTCAACTTGTTCATCATCTCCCTGTAGCTCAATCCCTCAGGTTCCAGAAAATTCTTGTAAATCTTTTCTGCACCCTTTCAACCTTAACAATATCCATCCTTTAGCAGATTCAACTGACATGTACGCAGTATTCTTAAAGTGCCCTCATCTACGTCCTGTACAAGCGCAACACGCTACCCGTAACTCCTCTACTCAATGCTCTGACCGATTAAGACAAGCATGTGAACCACGTTCCTCACCACTCTACCGACCTAAACTCCACTTACAAGGAACTATGAATCTTCACCCGTAATTCTCTTTGTTAAGCAACATTCCCCAGGGCACTATCCTGCTTTAACTTACCAAAATGCAAAACCTCACAAATATCTAAATTAAATTCCATCTGCCAGTCCTTGGCTCATTGATGGTCAAGGCTCCTGTTATATTCTGAGATAATCTTCTTTTACTGTCCACTGCACCACTTTGGTGATGTTATCTGTAAAGTTACTGACCAAGCCTCCGAAAAGCACTTCAAAGCTTTTTATAGCCGTGATGAAAAGCAGTGAGCTCAGCACTGATTCTTTCAGCACGCCGCTGGCAACAGGTCTTCAGTCTGGAAAACAATACATTACCTTCAATCCAATTTTGTATCCAATTGGTTAGTTTTTCCTAGATTACATATAACCTAGTTTTAGTAATCTGTCTACGATGGGAAACCTTGTTAAATGCCTTGCTGAAGGCTGTGTAAACAATACACAACAGTGTCTTATTCAATCTTCTTTGTCACCTCTTCATAATACTCAATCACATTAATTAGACATGATTTCCATCACACAAATCCATATTGACTATCCCTAATCATTCCTTGTCTTTCAAAATAGATGTAAATCCTATCCCTCAGACTCCCGTCCAATGAACTCCTCGACACTAACGTTGGCTGATACTGACCACAAAAAATAATTATAACTATGTTGGTGATATGGCCAATGATATAGTTCTCAGAGTGTGTCAGGGTCAGTGTTAGGAACAAATCAGGCAGATTTCTTTAATCTGCTAAAACAACACGTTTACGACCAAAACAAAGTTGCTTAAACTATAATGAAAAGAGGAATGACGAGAGGATATTGCAAATATGTACATTGCTAGTTTTCTTTGAAAAATACTGAGAAATACACACACAGACACACACACACACACAGACACACACACACACACACGCACGGACACACATACGTATTGTCGATACCGAACTGGAAAGCAAAATATCTGCAAAGTTAACTTGAAAGTACATTGTCCAAATATGATTCGAACACATGACCGAAGGAAAAATGAGAGTTTGACCCAAATGCTGTTCTATTTGTGGAGTCATCAAGTCCTAAAGCATGGAGAGAGGCAGAGAGGCCCCTTGGCCCAAACTCGTCCATGCTGACCCAAATATCCAACCACACTAACCTCATTTCCCAACACATTGGCCCATAGCATTCTCGTCCTTTCATGTCCATGTACTTGCCCAAATGTCGTTTAATTATCGTTAATATAAATGCTTCCACCACTTCCGTTGGCAGCACATTCCCTTTGTGTACCACTCTCTGTGTAAAACAGTTTCCACCAGTTTCCATTTTATTCTTTCCCCTCACACCTTAAACTGATGCCCTTTCCCCAACTCTAGGAAAAAAAGGCTGGATCCATTCACCCTATCTATGTAAACTTCTATAAGATCCCTCTCAGTCTCCTATTCTCGAAAGAAAAAAGTCCTCGCTTGTCCAACCTCTCCCTATAATTCATATTGTTGAGTCCTGGCAACATTTTTGTAAATTCCGTCTGCACACATTTCAAAGTAAAAATATTCTTCCGATTGCAATGTGACTAAAACTGAACACAGCACTATAAGTGCAGCCTCACCAACATCCTGTATAATTGCAACATAACTTCCCAACTGCTCTCCTCAATGTCCTGACCGATGCATGCTCATGTGGCAAAAGCCTTCTTCGCTACCATGTCCAACTATGACCCCACTTTCAGAGAACGGTGGACATAAACTCCATGGTCCCTCTGCTCAACTACACTCCTTAAGGTCCTACTAATCACCATCAAACTCCTACCTTGATCTAACGTTGCCAAAATATTCCTCGGCCCACTTCTCCAGTTTGACCAAGATCCTGCTGCAAGTTCTGATATACTTCCTCACTGTCTACGATACCACCTAGTTTAGTGTCATCTTCAAGTTTCACAATCATGCCTTGTTCATTCGCAAGAATATCATTGATACAGATAACAAACATCAATGGGCCCATCAGCGACCCCTGAGCCATTTCATGTGTCACAGGCCTCAGGTCCGAGAGCATCCTTCCACTATTACCCACTGCTTACTACCATGAAGCCAATTGTGTGTCCAATTTGCCAGCTCCCTCTGGATTCCATGCGATTCTAACCTTCCAGACCATCATATCAATGGTAACCTGGTCAAAGGCCTCCGTGAAAATCATATAGACTACGTCTACCACCCTACCCTCATCAACATTCCTGGTCACTTCATCAATGAACTCAAACAAATTTGAGCGGCATGATCTCCCACTCACAAAGCCATGCAATCTTTCCAGTCTAAAAACAACTATTAATAATAATTATTAAAATTAATAATAACAAACTAATTAATAAATAATAATAAGATGACATTTTCAGTGGAGGATAAATTATCCATGGTATGTGATATTGGAACGTGCATCATGGGTGAAGGGCAGAATAGATTTTGTCCCTGTGTCATTGAACTGTGTTGAAAAAAGCAAGGTTGGAATGGTGGCTCAGTGGTAAGCACTGCTGCCTCTTAGTGCCATGGATCCGGGTTTGGTTCCAGCTTCGGGTGACTCTGTGTGGAGTTTGCACATTATCACTGTGTTTGTGTGGCTTTCCTTTGGGTGCTTCACTTTCCTTCCACAATCCAAAGATATTTCGGTCAGGTGAATTGGCCATGCTAAATGTTATGTGCATTTGTCAGGGTTAACTATAGGGTAGGAGAATCGGACTGGGTGGGTTAGTTTGGAGGGTCGGTGTGGTCTTGTTGGGCCAAATGGCCTGTTCCCCTACTGTAAGGAATCTGTCAAAAAGACTATTTCTAATCAAACCTTATCTTTCCAAATGCATGTATATCTCATCCCTCAGAGCCTTATCAGTAACCTACGTACCAAAGATGTTAGATTTCCTGGTCTATCGATCCCAGATTTTTCTTTCCTTCCCTTCTTGAATAATGGCACAACATTTGCTAATCTCCAATATTCTGGAACCTAAACTGTTGCTAACGATGATACAAAAATATCAACCAGGGTCCCCGTAGTTTCCTCTGTAGCCTCTTGCAGTGTTCTTGGATGCACCTGTTTAGGACGAGGAGATTTATCCATCTTCATACAATCTAATGCATCCAACATGTCTTCTCCTGGGATATTGACTCACCCCAAGATAACATTGCGACCTTTGTTCACCTCCCAAGTCTTCATGATTTTCTCCACGGTAAAGGCAGAGGAAAAATATTCATTGAGAATCTCACAAATCTCCTACCGTTCTAGACATGCATGTCCGCTCTGGAATTTGAGGGGTCATACTCTCATTTAGTTAGTCTTTTTACTTTAATATACTTAAAGAACCTCTTTGGATTCACCCTAATCTTCTCAGCCAAGGCTATCTTGTGTCCCCCTTTCACCCTCCTGATTTCCTTCTTCAGTAAACTACTGTATCCCCTGTACACCTCCTGGTACTCCCTCGATCCCAGCTGCCTGGACCTGAGCCACGCCTCCTTTTTGCTGGTCAAAGCCTCAATATCTCCTGACATTCGAGGTTCCCTCTGCCTGCCAACCTTGCCTTTTACCCTCACAGCAACATATAGACCTTGAACTGTAGACATTTCACTTTTAAAGACCTCCCACTTGCAGGAGGTCCTTTCGCCTGCAAACAAACTCCTCCAACCAACCCCTACCAGCTCCTGTCTCATTCCATCAAAATTCGCCTTGCCCCAAGTTTGAACTTGAACATGTGGAGCAGTTTTGTCCTTCTCCGTAACTATTTAAAAATTAATAGAACTATGGTCACTGGTCCCAGAGTGCAACCCCGCTGTCACCTCAGTCACCTGTCCTACCCTAGATCTTAGAATAGGTCACGTTTCGTCCCTTCCCGAGTTGCACCCTCTACTTACTGCTTGAGGAACATATTCTGAATACACTTAATAAATACACCCCATCTCAGTCCTTAATTCTCTGTCATTCCCAGGCTATGTTAGGAAAATTAAAATCTCCTACTAATGCAATCCTATTGGCCCTGTAAGTCTCCCCAGTCTTTCTGCATATTTTTGTTCCCCTAATTCCTCGTTTATTATTTGGGGACCTATAGTACAATCCAAATCCTATCACAATTCCCTTCTTATTTATTAGCTCCCCAGACAAATCCTCACAGGATAATCCATCAGTTATTTTATCTCTGTTTACTGCTGTGATACTCGCCTTAATCAAAATGAAATTCCCCGTCCCCTCTTTCCACCATCTCTGTCCCGCATAAAACACCGTACCCTGGTACATTAAGCTGCCAGTGCTGTCCCTCCCTTAGCCATGTTTCAGTAATGGCTATAATATCCCAGTCGCGCGCACCGATCCATGCCCTGAGTTCATCGGCCTAACCTGTCAGTAATCTTGCATTGAAACAGCTGCAATTTAATCCAACAGGCATTCCTTGCTCCCTGTCGTTGTCGAGCCTGACCTGTCTCTTTATTTTACTGTTTCTGATTAGTGTATCACCTTCCAGCCTCACATTTGCCTTCCTGCTGTTGAGGATCCCACCACTCCCCAACCCCAGCCAATCTAATTGAAACCCTCCCTTGCAGCAGTTGCAAACCTGCCTGCCAGTATATTGGCCCCCTTCCACCTCAGGTACAACCCGTCCTTCCTGAACACGTCACCTTGCCTGACAAAAGATCCCAGTAATACAAAAATCTCTGCCCCTACACTAATTCTTTAGCCACCCTCCTATCTGCCATATCCTCCTATTCTTACCCTCACTAGCATGGAGAACTGGAAGTAAACTGGATATTACCACTCTCTTTTATCCTTTTCCCTCGCTCTCTATAATCACTCTGCAGGATGTCATCACTATTTCTACCTGTGTCACTCTGTCCTTTGTACCAATGTGCACAATGACTTCTGGCTGTTTCCCGCCCACTGCCACCCCCCCCCCCCCCCACCCCCCAGTGAAAACTTTCTGCAGCCGCTCTGAGACATCTTGGACGCTGGCATGTGGGAGGCTACACACCATTCCGGATTCCCATTTGCAGCCGAGAATCTCCTGTCTGTTCCCCTCACTTTTGAGTCGGATAATTACTTCTGCAGTTATTCTGCTTGCACAGCCTTCTGACAATGGGATTTCTTCATGAAACAGTTGAATTTGGTTGAACTATTTTGCTTCAGGCAATGGGGAGATTCCAATGAATCCTCATCCGGAATCCTCCATTAGTGGGAAAGACGACTAGGCTCTTTTTCACTCCCACACATTGCTGTGATGAGCTACAGGGAAACAGAAAGAGCGCAATAGAATGTTTTTCTACAGATAGGCTACATTTTCCATCTGTAAGTTAAATCAATAACGTTATCAGTCCCACACTGGGCTCTATGAGCTCTTCTTGAACGTTGTCCGATCTATATGACTCCATCACATTCTCGACTCCAGGTTAGTGCGGTATTGCAGAATCAATTCATTAACAATAAATAGTCCTACTTGTTTTTAAGATGTGCTAATATGTGCTTGCATAATGTAAAAATAAGCGTTTCATGTCTTCACAATATCTGTGTTAAAATGAATATTCTTAAACATATACAGTAATTGCTGGTAAAGCTCAGCCTGTCTGTCAGCATGTAGGAACAGAATTCGGAGTTCAATTTTTCTGTCCAATGACCTTTCCTTTGAACCTGACTTATTCTTTAAGTATTTCCCCAGTTTTATTCTCCCACACAAGAAGAAATATCCATCCGGTATTCACCAACTACCCTCTTCTCAAGATCCTATATGGTCAATAAAACATCCTCATTTTCAGGCCGAACTGTTAATTCTTCATAACGTAATGCATTCATCCCAAGAATGCGTGAAGAGAAACGTCTTTGAGACGTTTCGAAAGCAATTTTGTTTTTTTTTTCAGTTTAAGCAGTTATAACTACACATAATACAACAGATGTAATCTCAGCAATGCCCTGTACTGATGCAGAAAACATCGCTAAGATCATACCCAACACCCCTTGCACGAAACAGGATCATGACATTTACCTTCCAAATCACTTGCTACACCTTCAGATTAATTTGATGTGATTCATGTACTAAGACACACTAATCCCTCTGTAACACTAAGTTCTGCATTCTCCTTGCATTTAAATAAATTTCTGCTGTTTCGTCTTTTCCACAAAACAGAAAATTTCCATCACATATATATTGTACTGTTTTTTTTCTGCTGAAGCTTTGCTCACAGCCATCCTCTGTCTTTATGCCATTGCTTGTTGCTGTGCCCTCCCCCAGTCTGTGTCCCATTGCAGACGTTCTGCACTCCCACTGTCTGCATCCCATTGCAGAAGCACTGCCCTCCTCCGTCTGTATCCCATTGCAGAAGCACTGCCCTCACCCATCAGTATCCCATTGCCGATGCTCTGCCCTCCTCCTGTCCGTATCCTATTGCAGATGATCTACCCTTCCCCGTCTGTATCCCATTACAGACGCACTGCCATCAGCTGTCTCTATCGCATTGTAGATGTTCTGCCCTCCCCCGTCTGTATCCCATTGCAGACGCTTTGCCTTCCCCTGTCTGCATCCCATTGCAGATGCTCTGCCCTCCCCCTGTCTGTATCCCACTGCAGATGCTCTGCCCTCCCCCTGTCTGTATCCCACTGCAGATGCTCCTCCCCCCCGTCTGCATCCCATTGCAGATACTCTGCCGTCCCCTGATTGTATCCCATTTCAGACGCTCTGCCCACCCCCAGTCTGTATCCCATTGCAGGTGATCTGTCCTTCCCCCGTCTGCATCCCATTGCAGGTGATCTGCCCTTCTCCTGTCTATATCCCATTGCAGAGGTGCATCCCTCCCCCTGTCTGTATCCCATTGCAGACGCTCTGCCCTTCCCCTGTCTGTATCCCATTGCAGGTGATCTGCCCTTCCCCTGTCTGTATCCCATTGCAGAGGTGCATCCCTCCCCCTGTCTGTATCCCATTGCAGACGCTCTGCCCTTCCCCAGTCTGTATCCCATTGCAGGTGATGCCCTTCCCCTGTCTGTATCCCATTGCAGAGGTGCATCCCTCCCCCTGTCTGTATCCCATTGCAGACGCTCTGCCCTTCCCCTGTCTGTATCCCATTGCAGGTGATCTGCCCTTCCCCTGTCTGTATCCCATTGCAGAGGTGCATCCCTCCCCCTGTCTGTATCCCATTGCAGACGCTCTGCCCTTCCCCAGTCTGTATCCCATTGCAGGTGATCTGCCCTTCCCCTGTCTGTATCCCATTGCAGAGGTGCATCCCTCCCCCTGTCTGTATCCCATTGCAGACGCTCTGCCCTCCCCCTGTCTGTATCCCATTGTGGACGCACTGCCCTCGCTCTGCCCTCCGCTGTCTGTATATCATTGCAGGCGCTTTCCCCACCCCCGGTCTGTATCCCACTGCAGACAGTCTTCCCTCCCCTGTCTGTATCATATTGCAGACGCTCTGCCCTCCACCCGTCTGTATCCAATTGCAGTTCATCTGTCCTTCCCCAGTCTGTATTCCATTGCAGATGCCCTGCCCTCCCCCGTCTGTATCCCATTGCAGACGCTCTGCCATCCCCCTTCTGTATCCCATTGCAGACGCTCTGACCTCCCCTGTCTGTATCCCATTGCAGACGCTCTGACCTCCCCTGTCTGTATCCCATTGCAGACGCTCTGTCTCCATTTGACATCTTATTGAATGAATATCCTGGTGCATGAGCAAACTGAGCTCCATCTCCTTCATCCGGTTCATTAGTACAGATTGTATTTTGTTGATGACCTCACACAGATCCCCGAAGAATTCCACTCGTTACAGCTTTCCAAACACAAAATGAGTAATGATCTATACTCTGTATTTCCTGTCAGCTCCCCAGGGCGCCCCTGCTTCTGCATAACAGCCTGGGATGGTTATATGGCGTCCCCCTGTGCTGTGTAATTTACTGAGTACTTCATTCTGTTTGGTGCGGCCTGTTTGGTGCAGCCCATTTTGCCGCAGACACATTTAGGGCAGAACTATTTCAGCGCAGCTCATATTTATTCCTTTTCAGGCTTCGATAAAAGCATTAATCAAAGCAATAAAAATAAAAATAATGTTTATTCCCTTCAGTAAAAATATTAAAAAGACACTTGAGTAAGTATAACATTGACTCCGAGCTTTATTTCAGAGCTAAAATGATAATTGGCCTTGCATTTATTCACATTGAAAAAATTCATGAAGCTATTGAACATTTAACTGATGCGCTTCCAGATGAATTGCAGCCGCTGCTGGACTGGTTTGATGATAACTATGGAGGTAGAAGCTCACACAGAGGAAATATTCGGCGTCCACCGCTTTTTCCAGTTGGAATGTGGAATTTATATGAAAGAACTTTAAACAATGAGGACAGAACAAACAATAATGCAGAAGCTGCCCACAGGAGATGACAGTGCGAACTTAATGTGGAACATCCAGTTATTTGGAAATATATTGACAGTTTACGAAAAGTTCAGAGGGGAAGGGACATTTACTATGAGCATTTCATAGCAGGGCACGATATTCCGTTGAAATTAAAGAAGCAGATGCTTGAATACAAACACTGGTAAGAAGGTTTAGTGAGAGAAATGATGTCGAGTATTTACGAGCATTGCCCATAATTTTGAATGAACGTCATGTTTTAGATTTTTCGTAAGGAACTTATATCGTTTATTTTTTTCTTTTTAACGTTTTTGCTGAAGAGAATAAACATTATTTTTAGTTTTAGTCTTTTAACTAAGCCTGAAAAGTGAGAGAGATGAGATTGGAAATGCCAGCGAGTTTAAATTGAGAATTGCTCTTTACTGAACATTGCTGCTTACTTGGTTGGTGGGACGTCGATGTTTCAGAATCTCCACACAAGGTGTCCTGGTCCTCTCTGGCTTTTTCCAGGATCCTCCCGACATGTCGATGTAGAGGGTGAGGGAACGGATATCGGGCACTCTAACACCCGGCTTGGCCTTTTATGTCCTATTCCAGGATGGTTCTCCTGCAATGGGAGAAGAGGAGGGACGGAATGAGGGTGGGATGGGTGTCCCTGCTGTTAATGCTGTTATAGGGGAAGGGTGAGATGTCCGGAGGGAGTCTGACCACAGTGTTGTATCCATGCAGTGGTATTAGTGTGCGGGGCTATTGCGTCAGTGACAGAAAAAGTGAGGGAGGGAAGGTGCTGAATTCAACAGTGAGTGTGGTCGTGCTTGAGCCTTATTTGGAGATAGCGTGTGAGCCTTGTTCGGGGGTGGGTGTTATAACAGATATACAGTGAGTGCGAGGGAGCAGAAGAATATGGTGACACAAATCCTAGCAAAGTGGGGGGAAATAATATTGATGCTTGTCCTGTATTGCTGACCAATTCTTCAGATTATCTCAGCGTTGAGGGGAGTCTCCCTGAACGTCTTGTCCAAGTCTATTGGTAATAACGCCACAGACCCTTTCCATCACTTCCCACAGAATCAGTTTGGGTGGATCTTACAAATAGCAAGGTGAAGTAAACATTAGTGTGTTATATATCAAAACCAAATCTGTCACGTGAATACTTTACAACATATGCTCTGGAAATAGGGAATGCAAGTATATGCAAGGGGGAGCAATGACACAGTGATATTATCGCTGGGCTCTTAACCCAGAGACCCAGGTAATATTCTGGGGACATGAATTCAAATCCTGCCATCGTGGAATTTGAATTCAATATGTATCTGGAATCAAGGGTTTATGATGACCAGGAATCCATTGTCGTTTGTTGGAAAAACACATGTGGTTCACTGATGTCCTTGAGGGAAGGATACTGCTGTCCTTACCTGGTGTGGCCTGCATGTGACTTCAGACACAAGACAACGCTGCTGACTCTTAACTGCCCTCTGGCATAGGCAATAAATACTGGTTATCCAGCGACGCCCTCATCCTGTGAATGAGTAACAAATAATCGTGGGTGCTGCATTAATAATGGATGGTCTCAAGTTGCACCGAAAAGGCAGTGACTACTAATACTGTGAAGAAAAACTTCCGTAAGTGTGTATTGGGTAGGTTGAACAGTATGTTGTGAACCAAACTAGGGAGCAGGTTATTTCAGATTTGGTGTTGTGTGGTCAGGAGGACTAATTAATAACCTTGCTCTGAAGCAGCTTGGGAGGAATAGTGACATCAATATGTTGCAGTTTTACACGGCGTCTGAATACAATATCAAATGTTTGAACATTCTGGTCAAACATCATGGAAGCCCAGAAGCTAGAGGGTCAAGTACGCTCCAATGAATTGGGGAAGTATAATATAACATTCAATGGGAGAAGCAATGATTGTGAGAGTCATAGAGTCCGACAGCACGGAGAAAGGCCCTTCAGCCCAAACTGGTCCATTCCAAACAAAATGTCGATTCACATTAACCCCATTTACCTGCACTTGCCCCATATCCTTCTTATTCATTCCTATCCGTGTATTTGTCCAAATGCATTTTAAAATTTGTGAATGTTTCTCCCTCAACCACTTCTGCCGGCAGTTCATTCCATGTGCATACCACCCTGTGTGTAAAAGAAATTGCCCCTCAGGTTCCCTTTTACTCTTTCCCCTCGGATCTTAACTTGATGCCCTCTCGTCCGTGGGTTGCTCAATCCTGTGGAAAAAAAGACTGAGTGCATTCACACTATCCATGCGTCCCATGATCTTATACACTTCTATCAGATCTCCCTCAGTCTCATACACTCTAAAGTAAAAACTCCTAGCTTGCCCAACCTCTCACTATAACTCAAACCATTGAGTCCGGGCATCATCTTGTATATTTCTTCTGCACTATTTCCAGTTTAATAATATCCTTCCTATAGCAAAGTGAACAACACTGAACATAATACTACCAGTATTGCCTCACCAGCATCCTGTATAACTGCAACATAACTCCGTAATTTCGATACTCATTACTCTGACTGATGAAGGCCAGTGTGCCAAATGCCTTTTTCACTGCCCTATCGACCTGTGACTCCACTTTCAGAGAACCTTGAACCTGAATTCCAAGGTCCCTTTGTCTCAATACACTCCTTAAGACCCTATCATTCACTATGAAACTCCTACCCTGATTTGACCTTCTAAAATGAAAGAACTGACACTTATCTGTAAATATATATATACAATATACATGCATAAAACAAACAGTAATAGTCCCACAACCGACTCCTGAGGCATTCCACTCATTACAGGCCTTCAGTCCGACAAGCATGCTTCCACTATTATTCTATGTTTCCTAACATCAAGCAAATTTTGGATCTGATTTGCCAGCTCCCACTCATTTCCATAAGATCTAAACTTCCAGAGCAGCCTACCATGTGGAACCTGACTGAAGGCCTTACTGAAATCCATATACACTACGTACACCACCATGCCCTTGTCAAAGTTACTGGTCATTTCACCAAAGCACTCTCACAAATGTTTGAGCCATGATCTCCCATGCACAAAGACATGCTGACTGCTCATAATCACACCCTGCCTTGCCAAATGCATGTATATTGTCTCTCTCAGATCTTCTCAAGAAACTTATCAACTAGAGATGTCAGGTTTACTGGTCGATAATTCCCAGGTTTTTCTTTGTAGCTCTTCTTGAATAAGGGCACAGCATTCTCTACCCTCCAGTCCTCCGGGACCTCATCCGTTGGCAACTGATGATACATAAGTACCAACCAGGGCCCCCACTATTACCTCTCTGTCCTCCTGCAGTGTTCCTGAATATATCTGGTCAGTACCAGGAGATTTATAGAAATACTGCATAGTCTGAAAGATATGTCTACTTATTTCAGGTGAAAACACCAAA
The DNA here is from genome assembly GCF_037043375.1 of Chiloscyllium plagiosum. Taxonomy (NCBI): domain Eukaryota; kingdom Metazoa; phylum Chordata; class Chondrichthyes; order Orectolobiformes; family Hemiscylliidae; genus Chiloscyllium; species Chiloscyllium plagiosum. The sequence goes on from NW_028270152.1 coordinate 92,455,589, forward strand.
GTGTGAGTAAGTGACACAATGATGATTAACATAACAAATTAAAGAATATATTAATCACAGGAAGTGACTTCAGAAGAATTCCAGACATTATGGAATCCTAAGAATTCTCAGAAAATTGCAATCCAGAAAAGGAGAGCCATGAAACTGATCAGGAAATCAAAAAGCGAACATGCATGCAAACAAACAGGAACACAAAGACTGCAAAAATCTATAATCTATATTTCAAAAGAAAAAAAAAGTTGTCAAATGTGGAAATTTGCAATCGGGAGAGACGAGTTTATGGTGGATAACAGGGAAATGGCAAAGCAAATGACCAGTTACTTTACATCTGTCTTAATGGAGTAAGATCCAAAAAAATCACCCAGAAATACGAAGTGATCGTATAGGACTTGTGGAAGTAAAGACATGAAGTCAATTCATATCAGTAACAAGGCAATATTGAACATGCAGCTGGATTGAGCATTGCTAAGCTTGACAAACCAGATGTACTTCATACCAAAATCTTCAGAAATAAATCACAAATAGAAGTATTGATTGCGTTGTCGATGACTGCGTTCTATTTTCCTGTACATTTTGCAGAATCTGGAAGCTGGTGTTGATAAATGCACATCAGTAAACGTGATCCAAGCACTATAGATGAATGGTAGGGGTCCAAGCATCTACAAAGAGAAGAAGAGATAATGTGGAGTGATGCTGACAAATTAACTTGACATTTGTCGGGAAATTGTTGGAATATATTATATAGGATGTGATATTGGATATTTCGACATTAACAGCAAACTTTGAGAGACTCAGTATTCATTTCTGAAAGGGAAATCATACTTGACAAACTTTGGAATTGTTTGAAGTTGATTCTTACAGCATAGATAATGGGGATCCAGTAGAATTGGTATAAATTTTAGATTATCAGAAGGTTTTCTATAAGAACTCACGCAGTGAGTTCGAAAATGCAATGATGTGAAGGGTATTTGGAGGAATATATGTAAGTGGAAACTTAAAGTTTGGTTTGCCTTCCTTTAAGGGAGTCAGAATATAGATGTAAAGATACGTTGAAGCAGTTTCACAGAGTGTTGGTGAGACTGTACCTGGAGTGTTGTGCACAGTTTTGGTGACCGAATCTGAGAAAGAATATACTGACCACAGAGGAAGTGTAATGGACATTATCCAGACAAATCCCTCAGGTGGCAAGGTTGCGTGATGAGGAAACTCGGCCTATGTTCTCTAGAATTTCAACGAATCAGCGGTGGGTCACTGTGAACTTTATAAAACTCACAAAACATACGGCAATTTGGAAATAAACAGGAAATTTATCAGGCTGTCTAATCCACATTCAAGGCACATAATGGCAGAATAAGGGACAAACCATTTAAGACTGGAAAAAGGAGGAAATTCTGCGCGTGGAGGGGACTGACTAACACAGGGCCAAGGCAGGACAAAAGAAATAACGAAAAAAGCATACAAGCATGGACTACTTTCTAAACGGTGAGAAAATTCATAAAGCCAAAGTACAGACGGATCTGAGAGTGCTTGTTGAGGATTCTCTAAAGGTAAACATGCAGTTTGAGTCCGTGATTAAGGAAGCGAATACAATGTTGTCAATTAACTCAAGACGGTTGGAATATAGAAGCACCGTTGTACTACTGAGAATTTATAGAGCTCTGGTTAGGCCCCATTTGGAGTACTGTGTCCAGTTTTGGTCCCCACACCTCAGGAAGGACATACTGGCACTGGAGCATGTCCAGCGGAGATTCACACGGATGATCCCTGGAATGGTAGGTCTAACATATGAGGAACGGCTGATGATCCTTAGATCCTTAGAAGATTAAGGGGAGATCTAATAGAAACTTACAAGCTAATACATGGCTTGGAGAGGGTGGACGCTAGGAAATTGTTTCTGTTAGGTGAGGAGACTAGGACCCGTGAACACAGCCTTAGAATTAGAGGGGGTAAAGTCAGAACAGAAATGCGGAGACATTTCTTCAGCCAGAGTGTTGGGCTTGTGGAATTCATTGCCGCAGAGTGCAGTGGAGGCTGGGACGCTAAATGTCTTCAAGGCAGAAATTGATAAATTCTTGATGTCACAAGGGATTAAGGGCTACGGGGAGAATGCGGGTAAGTGGAGTTGAAATGCCCATCAGCCATGATTGAATGGCGGAGTGCACTCGATGTGCTGAATGGCCTTTTTTCCGTTTCTATGTCTTATGGTCTTATGGACAAGATTACAGAGAATCCCCAGATAACCTACAACTGTGTGAAGCGGAACAGAATAACCAGTGAACACGTAGGACTCATTAGAGACTTGCCAAGTTGCATCTAAATCAACTTTAGTATAGGAGAAAGAGGGGAGTGGTAGAAGGCTGTTTGTGTGACTGGGGGCTAGTGTCCAATGCTGTATCACGGGCATCAGTGCAGGGTCCCTTATTATTTGTGATTTGGAGGTGCTAGTGTTGGGCTGCGGTGGACAAATCTAAAAATAGCATAACACCAGATCAGAGTCTAACAGGTTAATTCGGCAACACTAGCTTTCGAAACCGCTGCTTCTTCATCAACGTGCATCACCATGTGATGTAACTGATGTTGAGAGAATTTTATCCTTGTTATTTGTGGTATTCATAAATGATGCAGCTGTGAATATGGACGAGGGGTCGGGTGTGTAATAAATAAGTTTGTATTTGATACAAAGATTGGCCGGGTGTTTGGCAGTCGGAGGAAGGCCTTATGTTACAGGTAGATACTGATGGAATGGTCAGATTGGTGGATCAATGGCAGATGGAATGTAACCCTGATAACTATGAGGTGATGCACTTTGGAAGAAGGATCCAGTCAGGGGAGTACTCAATGAATGGCAGCACATTAGAAAGCTCAGAGGGTCTTCTCCAGACATCGCTGAATGTGACTGCACAGGTTAATACACAATCTGGGAAAGGATAGGGGAATGTAAACATAGCCTTTATTCATCGAGGCATAGATTATAAGAACTATGCGGAACTTTGGTGAGGGCAAGATGGAATACTGTGTGTAGTTCTGGGAACAACATTACAGGAAGGATGTGATTGTACCGGAGGGGTGCAGAGGTATTCCCTGGGATGGAGCATATCAGCTATGGAGAGAGGCTGGATAACCTCAGGTTGTTCAGTTTGGAGGAGAGAAGGCTGAGAGGTCTGTGATTCAGAAGGATAGGATTACGAGGTACATGGACAGGTTGGATAGACAGCAGCTGTTGATTTTACTCAAAGGGCCACACTTTTAAAGTGAAGGATTTACGGTTTACTGAAGATTTGAGAATTGTTTTACAACCAGAGCGTGGTTGGGTTCTGGAATGCACTTCTCGAGAGTGGAGTTGTCATGGTAACCTCAAACCATTAGAAACGACACGGTTGTGCACTTCACATGCTTTAAGATTCACGGCTAAGGTCTTGTGTCGGAAAGTGGGCCGAATGTAGACCGTGCTGTATTTCTGGAAGGACAGAGTCTGTGCTTCTGTGATTGTATGGCTGTGGAAGGTCAATCATTTAGTAGGTTAAGGTAGGAATTGATGGGTGTCTGAAGATTATCTTAACAAAGTTGATAAGAGACAACTTGTAATATTTTCTGGAAATATGTCAATGGCAAAATTAAGAGAAAAAAAGTTGCAGTTTTTTTCAGTCTGATACCAGATAATTGAGGACCGGGAAATAGCAGAACTATGGAGCAAATACTTTAGTTATGCCTTCACAGAAGAAAACAAATAAAAAAAAAACAAACTTCCTAGCAATACTAGGGAACTTTAGTCTTGTGAGAAAAGGGACTGGAATGAAAGTAGCAACTAAACAGTTTAGAGAAAGCATTGGACTGAAATTAATGGGCATAGACAAAGTCAACAGAGATTTATGAAATGGGAATCATATTTGAGAAAGTGGCTTTAAGGAAATTTATGTAGGAGGTATCAATGCCATGCGAGTGGATTATCAGAAAGATTTTTGATAAAGCCCCAAGCCTTTTGTGCAAATTCGAATCCTATGGGACTCGGGCTAATATATGGTCATAGATTTACAATGGGAGAGCTGGCAGGAAACAGTGAGTAGGAATAAAACAATGTTTTATTTTTAAATGGAAGGCTTGGAGGATATTGTAAGGATCGTGTCTTGAGCTCCAGCTATTCACAATACACATCATATCTTTGGGTGAGGGGCGCAAATGCAATATTCCCAAGTCTGATGACAGCACTAAACGATGTCAGGTTGTGAATGGATGAGGAGGATGCAAAAAAGTTCCAAGGTGGTTGAGACAAGTGGAGTGACTGGGCAAATACGTGGCAGGTGGAGAGTAATGGGGGAGATGAGATGTTGTGTACTTTGATGGGAACAATGGACTGGCAGCCTCTCATTTGAAAAAGGAGTGGTTGAAAAATGTTGCACTATAAATGAACTAAAGCTGCATTTTTGTTTATTTCTGCAGAGCACTCCGAGTCCATGTGTGGCAGTGAGTTCTGAAGCCAGAAGTCAATACTGGGAATGGCATTGGCACGCTGACCATTGTATGTAGGCCCAGCACGTGGGGAACTATAACTTTTAAAGGAATCTGGATCTCCCTGTACACCAATCACTTAAAGCAATATTGCAGGAGCAGAAATCAGGAAGGAAGATAAATGCTGTATTCACCTTCATTTCAGGAGGATTTGAGTACAGGAGTAAATGCCGGCTTCATGGCAAGGGCGTAATTGATATGTGGAGCTTGTTCAAGGAGCAACTATTGAGTGTCCTTGATAAGTATGTACCTGTCAGGCAGGGAGGAAAGGATCGTGTGAGGGAGCCGTGGTTTAATTAGGAATTGGAATCCCTTGTTAAATAGAAGAGGGCGGCCTATGTAAACATGAGGCGTGAAGGTTCAATTGGGGCGATTGAGTGTTATAAGGTAGCCAGGAATAATCTGAAGAGAGAGCTAAGAGCAGCAAGGAGGGACATGAAAAGTCCTTAGTTGGTAGGATTAAGGAAAATCCAAAGGTTTTCTATAGGTATGTCAGGAATAAAGGAATGACTATGGTAGGAATAGGTCCAATCCGGGCCTGATGGCATTTATCCTAGGATTCTCTGGGAAGCAATGGAGGAGATTGCAGAGCCATTGGCCTTGATTTTTATGTCCTCGTTGTCTACAGGAATAGTGCCAGAAGACTGGAGGATAGCAAATGTGGTTCTCTTGTTCAAAAAGGGGAGTAGGGATAACCCTAGTAACTATAGGCTGGTGAGTCTCACTTCTGTTGTGGGCAAAGTCTTGGAGAGAATTGTAAGGGATAGGATTTATGAACATCTGGATGGGAATATTGTGATCAAGGATAGTCAACATGGTTTTGTGAAGGGCAGGTCGTGCCTCACAAACCTTATTGAATTCTTCGAGAAGGTGACTAAAGGGTAAAGCGGTAGATGTACTGTATATGGATTTTAGTAAGGCATTTGATAAGGTTCCCCATGGTAGGCTATCGCAAGAAATACTGAGGTATGGCATTGAGGGTGAGTTGGAGATTTGGATTAGAAATTGGCTGGCTGGAAGAAGACAGAGGGTAGTAGTTGATGGTAAAGGTTCATCTTGGAGTGCAGTTACTAGCGGTGTTCCGCAAGGATCTGTTTTGGGACCTTTGCTGTTTGTCATTTCTATAAATGACCTGGAGGAGGGGCTAGAAGGTTGGGTAAGCAAGTTTGCAGATGATACACAAGTCGGTGGAGTTGTTGACAGTGAGGAAGGATGTGTCAGGTTATGGCAGGATATAGATAAGCTGCAGAGCTGGGCAGAAAGGTGGCAAATGGAGTTCAATGTAGGTAAGTGTGAGGTGATTCACTTTGGTAAGAGTAACAAAAAGATGGGGTACTGGGCTAATGGTCGGATACTTGGTAGTGTGGATGAGCAGAGAGATCTTGGTGTCCATGTACACAGATCTCTGAAAGTTGCCACCAGGTAAATAGTGTGGTGAAGAAGGCATATGACGTATTGACTTTTATTGGTAGAGGAATTGAGTTCCGGAGTCCTGAGGTCATGTTGCAGTTGTATAAGATTCTGGTGCGGACGCATCTGGAGTATTGTGTGCAGTTTTGGTCGCCATACTATCGGAAGGATGTGGAGGCACTGGAACGGGTGCAGAGGAGGTTTACCAGGATGTTGCCTGGTATGGTAGGAAGATCGTATGAGGAAAGGCTGATGCACTTGGGGCTGTTTTCATTGGAGAAAATAAGGTTTAGGGGTGCCTTGATAGAGGTGCACAAGATGATTAGGGGTTTAGAAGGGGTTGACCATGAGAACCTTTTTCCACGTATGGAGTCAGCTATTACGAGGGGGCATAGCTTTAAATTAAGGGGTGGTAGGTATAGGACAGCTGTTAGGGGTAGATTCTTTACTCAGCGAGTCGTGAGTTCATGGAATGCCCTGCCAGTAGCAGTGGTGAACTCTCCCTCTTTATGGGCATTTAAGCGGGTATTGGATAGGCATATGGAGGATAGTGGGCTAGTGAAGGTTAGGTGGGCTTGGATCGGCGCAACATCGAGGGCCAAAGGGCCTGTACTGCGCTCTATTCTTCTATGTTCTATGTTCTATGTTCTATGTATCTTACTGCAGCTGTACAGGGCATTGGTGAGACCGCATCTCGAACATTGTGCAGTATTGTGTGCAGTTTTGGTCTCTTTTCCTAACAGACGAACAACCTGACATTGAGGGAGAGCAGCAAAGGATGACCAGACTGATCTCTGGGATGACAGACTTGTTGTGGGAGCAGAGTTTGGGGCAACTGGACCTGTATTTAATGGTGTTTACGAAAATGAATGGAAATGTCAGTGAAATATATAACACTCTGACAGGGCGAGACAGATTAGAAGCAGGGATGTTAATTCTCCTAGCTGGGACGTCGAAAACAAGGGGCCACGATATTCGGTACAGATAGGCCACTTTGCATTTAGATGATAATAACTGCCTGCACTCGAAGACTGGCAAACCAGGGGTACTCTCTCCCAGATCAGGCTGTGGAAGTCAAGTGGCTGAATATAAATAAGGATTTCTGGAAACTAAAGGAATAGGGAGAGAGCAGGAATATGGTGTGAAGATAGAAAATCAGCTATCACTCCAGGTTGTTCTCCAATAACGCAATAACTGTGTTCCTGTGCAGCACAGTGTTGTACAAAATCGTGCAATATTAATAATGGGGTCTATGGAAAAAAGAGAGTAAATGGTGAACCCCCCAAAATATCAGTAAAAACCAAAAATTAAATTTGATCTAACAGACAATAGAACAGTCTAAATAAATCTTTAAATTACATGTTGTAATGGAACAGTGCTGTAAATGTAACACTTTTACACTACAGTCACTCACTGGAGCACTGTACCTTTCACCACAATCTTCACCAGAAAGTGCACGGGGGCTAACTGACCATGTGATGCCGATGGAAAATTCCAGTTCTCCCCAAGATTCTCCCCACAGTTTGAAATAAAGTGCTTTCTAAATATAGACTACAATTCCCAGTTTCAGGCTCAGTTTCAAGGCCTGCAGAGCCGATTGCATTCCTGTTTTTGCTGAACACATTGATTGTACCTTTTGTAGACAGAGGGTTTCTGAGGCAGGATTTGCTGTTCAGCTGGTGCCCGACAAGGAATCGCGTCACAGTAAATGCCAGTTCACTTTATAGAAAAAGTTTAATAAATCGCATTGCAGCCAAATTGTATTTAATCAACACGCATTATCAGTGAACTGCCTGTACATAGAATGGAGGCGCAAAACTGATGGGCTGAATGGACTACAGCAGTTCTCATTTTATGTTTCACAATGTTTAAACATATTCAGGGATATGAATATTGTATGGGGAAAACTGCGTTGAGGAGATGTTCGGCCTTTAAGTAGAATGTGGAAAGCTCAATGAGTTGTATGACGTATTCCTTTCCCAATGCTTCTGTGCAGTGTGTGGGAAAGCTCTGTAAATGTTGTCACAAGCTCTCAGCTGTTAGGAAGGAGGTCTCTGCAGGGTCGACAGGATTGTGTTTCCCATTCCTTTTTCTGATAACGAGGCTGGTGCCGGCCGTTTTCTCCGGGTTTATCCTTTAAGGCCTCGGAGCAGTTTGATACAATTGAGTGTCTTGCTTGGCCGTTTCAGAGACCATTGACGAGTGTATCACATGTCTGTGTGTCTGGAGTCACTTTTAGGCCAGACCAGGAAAGTACAGGGAATTCACTTCCTGAAAGTACACTGGGGAAGGAGATCGACATCTATAATCGACATTGAATACATGATCACTATTACTGACACCAGGTATGAGATCTCGATATTTTATTAATTGTTTTTAATTTGCACCAGTTGCCAGAGAATTAGCCTGGTCTGGATTAGCAATCCAATGACAATTCCACAACAGCACCATCTCCACATGGGGGCCTATCGGAAACCACACTGAACCGATTATTTCTGTGCTGTGTGACAGCTCTGTCAAAAAAACCCAACCAATTTGACTATCGTGATGGGACTGAGGGCGTGGTAATTGATCCGATTGTAATTATTCCCTTCTTAGGGGATGGGGCATAGTTGAGTAATTACCCACATTAGGAGAAAGTGAGGACTGCAGTTGCTAATTACCCACATTGCCGGGGGTTGTCAGAGTTGAAGCTGGAATGAAACAGCTTCCTCAGGTACACGGCTTGTTTTGTAGCAAAAGTCCTCAGTCCTATTGCAGGAATGGTGCCAGGGCCAAATGCCTTTGTCGTATCTACAGTGTCTAGCTGTTGCTTCATGTCATGTACAGTGAATTGAATTCTTTGAAGACGGGCATCAGTGATTCTGAGGGTATAATAGTGAGGGTGGGGTGGGTAATCGACTCAACACTTCTGGCTGATGATGGTGCAAATACTGAATTTTTTACATTGATGCACAGGGCTGTTCCATTATTTAGGATGGGGATATTTGTGGAGTCCTCTCCTCCAGTAAGTTGTTTAATGGTCCGTCGACTTTTATGCATGGATTTGACAGGACGAGAGAGCTTCGATCTGATTTGTTAGTCTTGGCATCATTTCTCCCTCTGTATCAGATGTTAGTCCTGCTGTTTGTAGTGTAACCAGTCAAGTGCGGTAGCTTTAATGGGTTGTAATCAGGTTTAAGTGCACGTGATTCCGACCCGACCATGTTCACCCACACTCGTCACTGACCCATGGATCGGCTTGATGGAAATGATAGATGGATGGACTATCCTGGAGGAGAAGTGACAGATTGTCATTGAAATATACAGTATCAAATGATAACCCAGTTTTAGCTGCAAGATCTACAATTCAATTCTATTGACTGCCAGCCCACCCCCTCACCGCCCCCCCCCTCCCCGCCCAGTTCGCACCGAGACCCATGCACCATCAGCCCTTTACTCAGTGACCTACTCTGGTTTCTGATGCGGACATACTTCCATTTTCATATTCTCATTCTGCTGGAAGTCTTTCCTGGGTGTCACGCCTCCAATTTGTTACAGAAACAATATCCATTTAAGGTACTAATCTGAATCTTTTCCTTTCAGTAATGCCATCTTCTGCATTTGAAGTGCATGTGTTTCCTTCTGTTTTTCTCCCTGACCATGATTCAGAGCTCTGCAGTATCAGTGATGCCAGCCTTACGCAGTTTAGGAGTCAAGGAACTTGTCACCATGCGTTACTGTTCAGTTCCCAGTGAACGGCGCTCCATGTTGGACAGGATGTTTGGGCATCTTTGACAATATGTCGTTGGAAATTGTTCAAAAACAGAAATTGCTGAAGAAATTGCGAAAGATGTTGCAGAATTTTCTGGAGTGAATGCAGAGTTAAACTTTCAGGTCCTGTGATCCTTCTACAAATGTTTTTTTTATTTTTATTTCCAGTATCCATAATTATTGGTTAATTGAAAAATCTTTCTGTGCCTATTCATTTCTGGAGAAACTCAGCAGGCCTGTCAACATCTGCAGAGAAAGAGAAACAGAGTTAGCGTTTCCAGTCCAGTGTGACAATTCTTCAAAACTGAATACAATTGCAAAATGGTCTTTTAGTCCCTTGCCAGAAGTGGTGGATGGGTGACAGAGAAAAGAGGGTGTGGCAAAAGATAAACGCACTTTTAGCAGTGGTGAAAGAAAAGATTCTGTATCATGGGTCGAATTTGAGGTGTGAATGGGGGAAAGGGGTTCTCTCGATTGAATGCAAGATAAAGAAGACACAACCACACAAAGTCATACGGAGGCCAGGAGGGAAAATGTTGATCATGTGGTATTATATAAATCTGGCCACAGATACGTCTTCACTGTCGTCATCATTACCCCCTTTAGACAAAGGAATTCAGGTGCTTGACTTCTTATTGGCACTAGTAAGCGTTTCATGCTGCCTTAGTATTGTAATATGGAGAAAAACAAATCACAGTATGACATTTGGGCTGAGTGTTGGTTACCTGTCATTTTTAATATTGTTTCAATTTTGCAGTGCTTATCTTTAAACGATTCTTTTTGAAGTTAGCATCAGATTGAGTGTAGGATGTTGAGGAGTGACATTGAAACTTATAAAATCATGAGAGATATGGATAGGGTGAATAGCCAAGGTCTTTTCCACAGAATAGGGGAATCCAAATATAGAGGGAATAGGTTTAAGGTGAAAGAGGGTAGATTTAAAAGGGACTAAAGGGCAGCGTTTTTACACGGAGTGTGGTGGGGGGAATGGAATGAGCTTCCAGAGGAAGAGTGGGAGATGCAAGGACAGCTACAACATTTAAAACTCATTTTGGCAAACATATGGGCATTTAGAAAAGCTTCACGCAGAGACAGTGTGGTTTTGTGAAAGGGAAATGATATTTTGCCCTGTAAAATCATGCAAGGTTTTTCTGGAGATGCCTGTTAATGTAACAAGCGAACTTGATAAAGGGGATCTGGTAGACACCAGGCTTTCCAGAGATTTTCCACAAGGTATTACAAAACAAAAGTTTTACACAAAACAGAAGCTCCAGGACATCGGATACTGTATTAACATGGGATGATGATTGGTTAACACAGAAATCAGAGAGTCAGGATTAATAGATCTTTATGGTAAAGGTGTATCTGCTGGAGTACCACAAATATCAGTCTGCTGGCATCAGTTATTTGCAATCTAAGCTGACAGCCTGAAGGAGGGAGCTGCGTGCAATATACATCTGAGTTTGAGGATAACACTGAGAATCAAAAGGCAGGTTGTTATTTAATGGGGAGGACTTCCTGAAAAGGAACAGTAAAGGCATTGAAGTCTTCCTGTGTATGAAACATAAAATCAGCATGCTGATGCAGCAAGTAACTTGGTTGGTACATTAGGCAGATTCCTGGGATGAAAGGGTTGAGTTATTTAGAATCTCTAAAACAGTGAGGCGATAACTCATTGGGGTTTAAATGAATGAGGAGTGATCCTGCTGAAACCTGCAAGACACAGAAGAGGTTGGAGAAGGTAGATGTTGAGAAGTGTTTCCATTCTTGAGCAAACTGTCGAACTCGATTATACAGATACCGAATAAGGAACGTCTATTTTAATCTGAGATGGAGAGTCATGGCTTCTCTCCGAAGATAGTGAATGTCTGGAATTCCCTAACCAGAGAGGTATGGAGGGATACAAGGAGTCGGCAAGATAGTGGAGTTGAGGCCTGGGGTAGATCAGCCAAGTTCTATCAATTGACAGAGTGAGCTTGAGGGACCGATTGACCTACTCCTGTTCCTATTTATTAATTTCACATGTCATGCTTTTGGACAGTAACGGGTTATTTTGCTGGAAATCGTGTTGTACAATGTTGCATTCAGGGAGAGCAGGGGATTTGTTGTTTTAACCCTGGGTGGGGTACGTGGCTGTATCCCCAGCGTGTCTAGATCTGCAACATGACCTACATCTGGAGCAGACGTTACAGAGAGGAGAAGCCTGGAAACAGAGACTGGGGGTTGGCGTGGTGGTCACTTCCTGATCCAGCCTGGATTTTCCAAGTACATTTCAAAAACTACACCTAACCATCGGAGTGGCCTCGATATGCCCCTGTTCCGCAGGTCCGAGGGCTGAATGGAACATCAGAACATAGGGCTGAGGGACACAAGTGGGGCATTCGGCCCTTTCACACGACTCCACCAGTATGTAAGGTCATGGCTCATCTCATTGTGGTCCCAGCTGTATGTTTGTTTCCATGCACCATTATCCCTGATTCACCTGTCCATGGAAAATCAGACAAAGCCAGCTTCGGTATAATATAAAGATCCAGCCATCCCAAACTTCTGGGAAAAAAAAATCCCACTTGACTGAAATCCCACTTTGTGCAGTTCTCCTAATTCCTGCTCTGACGGAGGTTGGAGGATGTCATTGTTTCCTTTTCTCGTCCCACTCTTCAATTGCTCACACCAAATTTTAAATGTAACCAGGTTGGTGATATGGCCGATGATAAAGGTCTCAGACTGGGTGAGGTTCAGTGACAGGAACAAGTCAGGCAGATTTCTTTAGTCAGCCACAAGTAACTAACAGAACTAATAGATGCGCATGGTGGATCTGTGGTTAGAATTGCTACCTCCCATCACCAAGTAGCTGCGTTCAATTCCAACCTCGGGAAAACCTCTGTGTGGATTTTGAACATTCTTCCCATCTCTGTGTGGGTTTCCTCCCAGTGTTCCAGTTTCCCCCCACAGTCCAAAGATATGCAGCTTAGAGCGGATTGGTCATGGTAAATTGCCCATAGTGCCCAGAGATGTGTAGGTTGGATAGTTTAGCCATGGGAAATGCATGGTTACATGGATAGAGTAGGGGGCAGGTGCAGGAGGGGATACTGTTCCGAGGGTTAGTGTGGACTTGATGGACGGATGTCCTGCTTCCACACTGTAGAGATTCTATAAAAACAACAAGAAGTTTGGACGATACAAACACCCAGTGGGTATCTATCTGATCCACTCTCCTCCAGGTTTTGTATGTTTCAATAAGATCACCTCTCATTCCAAGAGTAACCTGTTAAAGCCTTCATAATATAAGACCATCATTCCTGGAATACATTAAGTGAAACATCTCCGAACTGCTTCCAATTTAATTATATCCTTTCTCAGGTAAGGAGACAAAAATAATCTCTCGCATAGATGAAGTTATTTTTTGTTTTCTCAGTGGTGAGAGTGTTTGGAATTCTATTCCCCGCAGATTATTGGAGGCAGAGATATTGAATATGTTTGAGGCATGGACAGAAGGTTCATAAATAATAACGGAGTCAAGGATTATTGGGAAATGGCAGGAATGTGCAGTGTTGGGGAAATGCTGACAGTTGTACAAAATCACACTGCTCCAGAACATCCAGGAATATAGTGCAAAATGAAATGATAATATCGATAAAATGTTAAGGGGAAATCCAAGATGGTGGCGATCTGGAAGGCCTGCTTTGTTGGGCTCTGCATCACAGCACGGGCAAAGTGGTTCCCTAACCCACTCCATCCCAGCCATTTACATAAAATGCTTAGTTTGGAAAATTTTGAGAGTCGGCAGTTGCAGTAGTCTTAGTTTGTGTAGTTTTTAAGATTTATGAGACTTTGTTTATTAATGATCAGTAATTCGAGTACTTCCTCTCTCGAGTTCAAATGTTGCTACAGTGTGATCTGGGTAATGATGTGCTTAAATGGTCTACCTGGAGCATTAAGGGGAGCTATTGGCCAGAAAAGAGGAAAAATGTACTTTCTAGTCGTAAAAAGAGAGGGTGGATGTTGTCCTATTGCAGGAGATGCACCTTTATGACAAGGAACACTTGACATTACAGCAGGGCGGGCTTGATCGGGATTATTTCTCCTCTTTTAATATTACGAGGAAGGGAGAAGCCATAATGGATAAAAAGAATCTTCCATTTAAACAACTAGTTCGTATTTGACTCTCACGGGAGGCTCATGATCCCCAAAGCCTTGAACTATGGTAAATAATACAGTATTTTAAATGTTTATTGACCCCCCCCCCCCCTCCCCGTCCCACGGCGCACCCTCTTAAAATCCTGGTAGATGCATTTTCCAAACTCAGATATCTTGCATCGTGGCACATAATTGTAGAAGATTTCAACTGTTTTATGGACCCCACCGTGGACAGAATGTCCAAAGGTGCTCCAATACCCTCGTTATAATGTAAGCAATTAGTGGATTTGTGTGCAGAACTCGAGCTGGTGGATGTCTGGAGGCTGATCTACATCACAAGTAGAGATTTTATTTTCTTCTTTAACCCGCAGAAATACCACACGATATATTCCCCATCCCTGCAAAAATCTTAGATTTGGTGGCATCCTATACAATTGGGAATATTACCATTTCTGACTATGCAGCAGTATGCTTATTGATTAAGAGCAATATAGCCGTTTGGATACATTGGCGAATGTACCCCTTTATTGTCAAGACTAGTTAGTTCATTGAGTATTTAGATTAGATTACTTACAGTGTAGAAACATGCCATTTGGCCCAACAAGTCCACACTGACCCGCCGAAGCGCAACCCACCAGACCCATTCCCCGACATTTACCCCTTCACCTAACACTATGGGCAATTTAGCATGGCCAATTCACCTTACCTGCACATTTTTGGACTGTGGGAGGAAACCGGAGCACCCGGAGGAAACCCACGCAGACACGGGGAGAATGTGTAAACTCCACACAGTCAGTCAACTGAGGCGGGAATTGAACCCGGGTTTCTAGCACTATGAAGCAGCAGTGCTAACCATTGTGCCACTGTGCCACCGGGCCGCCCACTGCAATGATTTCAGATCTTTCTCAGCCATTAATTCAGATACAACCAGTAACTCATCCACTCTATGAGAAATTGCTAATGCTTATGCCAAGGCAATGATTATTCCTTAGCGTTTAGCAGAAGGGGGAGCAGGAACGCTGGTTTGAGGCACAGCTGAGGGTAGCCGAGAGTGCATACTGTGATTGACCCCCAGTGGCTAACCTGCAGAAGATCACAACGCTTCGATCTACAGTGAATTCCACGCTCACACAGACAGCCAAGAAGGAACTTTTGCAAAACAAAGGCGGTCTGAACATGGTGATAAGCCAGGCAGGTATTTAGTCTATCTTGCCAGGAAAACGAGCGCCCCTCTCAAGCCATTACCTCAATTAGGGAAGGTACTAGGATCCTTACTTTCAATTCCAAAATATTAATACCTCCGGTCCGAGATTTTTCTCCGAATTGTTTCAGACTGAACATTTTGAGGATAGATGGATTAAGATTGAGTCATTTTTCAAGAACCTGGGTTTTGCAGGAGTAACCCCTGAAGAACTGCTGTGCCTTAATGCACCATTGTCAGCGCAGGAGGGTGTGAAGCAGCTTCAGAATGTAAAGGTGCACGTTCCTGACGGATGTCCTAGTGAAATTTATAAATAATTTATAAACCTATTGTCAGGGCTGATGCTTAACATGTTCCGTCATTCTTACAGTCACGAACCCCTCCCTCCATCCTTAAGAGAGGCTCATATCTCTCTGATGCTGAAGAAATGAAGATCCTGGAAGATTGAGCTTCTTACCCTCCAATCTCACTTTTACATGTTGGTTTCAAAATACTATCTGAACCCGTACCATCAGGCTGGAAACTTTGCTGCCTTCCGTTGCCAAAAAGGACCAAACGGACTTTATAAAGGGCCGCAGATCTTCCTACAATGTTAAGAATTTCCTCAATATGATCCAAGAGTGTCACCAACAATCTGTCCAGGGATTATTGATCCCTTTGGATGAGAGAAGGCATTTGATTGGGTTGAGTGGCCGGATCTCTTCTGTACATTAGAACGGTTTGGTCTACACAAAGTTGTTCTCAAGTGGGTGAGGGTCATTTACCGTGATCCTCTGGCTGCGGTTCTCACTAATGGTGTGGCCACCAGTAATATTAATATTTCTCCAGGCAGCCGACCAGGTTGACACCTTTCACCATTGTTGTTTACGTTGGGGATTGAGCCACTGGCGGAGGCCTACCGTAGGGATGCCAACACATCTGACCCAGAAGTGGGATAGAAGTCACGTAAGATTACATTGTATGCAGATGAGGGTCTTATGTTTTTGTCAAATCCCGCAATTTCGGTAGTTCACGTGAGACAATGCATTAATTCGCTTGTTGCCTTTCCGGGCAATAAGATTAATTTTACAAAGTTGGAGGCCAGGCCTATGGGAGGTCTTAGGGAAATACCTGACACTGAGGCCAAATCCAGGATTCCTTTTAAATGGTCTCGGGGGGTGGTTTCCCTATTTCAGTATATTAATTACATCTGTCTTTGATCATTTATTTAACGTGAACTATGCCCATTTGTTTGACAAAATTAAACAAGACCTTCAAATATGGGAGGCATTTCCAATATCCTGGCTAGGTCGGATAGCTGTTATTAAAATGAATGTCCTTCCTCATTTGCTATACCCTGTATAAATGCTTCCTTTGATGTTTCCCAGACAGATATTTAGGAGACTTTATGGCTGGTTTAGCTCTTTTATTTGGCCCCATAAGCGATTCTATATCAAGCTAACAAAATTGGTACTGCCCCACAGATTGTGGGGGCTCGATCTCCCCGATTAAAAGCAATCAATTAAGCTCTTTTCATCGTACGTGAGTGCCTGGGCGGCTGAGGTCTCAGCATCAATTTGACAAAGTGAACCCTTATTAGTCTGTTGTTCTTAGATAAAATGACAACATTTATGAAGTATTGTCATAAACTAATTATCATCAATACTGTTAAAACTTGAAGGACAATGCGTCAGATCGAGGGCAATACAGCCCTCATGTTTCTTACCCCTATAATTGATATACCGGGCTGTCAGCCGGGGATAATGGATTCCAGGTTTAGTCTATGGGCAGCCAGGGGTGCGCCTTGCTTGAGTGATTTAGAATTAGTAGAATCCCTACAGTATGGATACAAGTCCTTGGGCCCAGCAAGTCCACTTCGACTCTCTGAAGACCCACCCAGGCCCATTCCCCTACCATCCTATATTTACACTGACTAATGCCCAAACCTATACATCCCTGAACACTATGAATGATTTATCAATGGCCAATTTATCTAACCTGAACATCTTTAGACTGGGGGAGGAAGCCCACACAGACACAGTTAAGAATATACTAACTGCACACAGCCAATTACCCAGGGCTGGAACCAAACCCGCCACACTGGTGCAGTGAGTCAGCAGTGCAAACCAATGAGCCACCACGTGTTACTTGAGGGAGAAACAATGATATCATTTGATCAAATAACTCATAAGTATGTACTACTTAATAGAGACCTCTTCTGTTTTTGTTCCAGATTAGCGATTTGATTAAAAAAACACAATTTTAACAGACACTTATGGATCCGATGCAGAGAAGCTGGTGATCATTGTAAAGAATACCCTCTCTGTCAGTTCCCTGTGACATTTGTTGGGGAGTGTCCCCTCAGACAAGACTGTGCAGCTTCGTGACGTCTGTACGAGGACGTTGGGGGTTTAGATTTTTCGGAGACATGGGAGGATATTTGTGAAAATGCTCAAAGGATTTTGATCTAGAATAGGACCCATTCCATGCAGTTGAAAATTCTTCATAGGTTCTATCTTACCTAAGATTTTCTCTCAAAATTCAAAGTGGGATTATCCTACAGCATATCTTAAATGCAGAATGACTACAGGCACTCTTACTCATTGCATGTGGTCCTGCTGCAGGCTTTGTACATATTGGAGCACTGTGTTAGGTGTGATAGAGTGGTCTTGGGGACCGAAATGGAAATCGACCCGGTTTCTCTTTTCCTGGGCTTGCCCAGAGTATCTTACGCAGATACACATGGGAAAAAAAAAATAAGTCCTTACTTGCAGTGCTAGGAAAAAATATTCTGTGGTGTTGAATGTTTGAAAACTCCACGAGCCTGTTGGGTCTTTGTAAGTTCCTCATAGAGAATATCCCTTTGGACTTTATCACCAGCATGGTGCACCAGAAAACAGAGATTAATATAAGTCATAGAGTCATAGAGATGTACAGCATGGAAACAGACCCTTCGGTCCAACCCGTCTATGCCGAACACATATCCCAAACCAATCTAGTACCACCTGCCAGCACCTGGCCCATAACCCTTCAAACCCTTCTTATTCATATACCCATCCAAATGTCTCTTAAATGTTGCACTTGTATCAGCCTCCCCGACATCACCTGGCAGCTCATTCCATACACGTACCACCCTATGTGTGAAATAGTTGCTCATAGTTCTCTATTGTATCTTTCCCCTCTCACCCTAAACCTATACCCTCTCGTTCTGACTCCCCGACCCCAGGGAAGAGACCTAAACTATTTACCCTATCCATGTCCTTCATAATTTTGTAAATATCTACAATGTCAGCCCTCAGGCTCTGACACTCCAGGGAAAACAGCCCCAGTCTGTTCAGCCGCTCAAACCTCTAACGCTGGCAACATCCTTGAAATATTATCTGAACCCATTCAAGTTTTGCAATATCTTTCCGATAGGAAGGAGACCAGAATTGGACGCAATATTCCAACAGTGGCCTAACCAGTGTCCTGTACAGCCGCAACATGATCTTCCAACTCCTGTACTCAATACTCTGCCCAATAAAGGAAGCCATACAAAAAGCCTTCTTCACTATCCCATCTACCTGCGACATCACTTTCATGGAGCTATGAATCTGCACTCCAAGCTCTCTTTGTTCAGCAACACTCCCTGTGACCTTACCATTAAGTGTATAAGTCCTGCTAACATATTCTTTCCCAAAATGCAGCAACTTGCATTTATCTGAATTAAACTCCATCTGCCACTTCTCAGCCTTTTGGCCATTTAGACAATCTGAGGCGACCATCTTCGCTCTCCGCTACCACTGCAATTTTGGTGTCATCTGCAAACTTACTATCTGTACCTCTTATGCTCGCATCCAAATCATTTATGTCAATGACAAAAAGTAATGAATCCAACACCGATCCTGGTGGTACTGCACTGGTCACAGGCTCCCAGTCTGAAAATAATCCTCCACCATCACCCTCTGTCTTCTACCTTTGAGCCAGTTCTGTATCCAAATGGCTAATTCTCCCTGTACTCCATGAGATCTAACCATGGGAACCTTATCAAAACCCTTGCCGAAGTCCATAAAGATCACTTCTACGCCTCTGCCCTCATCAATCCTCTTTGTTGCTTCCTCAAAAAGCTCAATCAAGTTTGTGAGACACGATATCTCATGCACAAATCCATGTTGACTATCCCTAATCAGTCCTTGCCTTTCCAAATATATGAACATGCTGTACCTCAAAATTCCCTCCAACAACTTGCCCACCACCAACGTTAGGCTCATTGGTCTATAATTCCCTGGCTTGTCCTTAACACCCTTCTTAAACATTGGCACAATGTTAGCCAACCTCCAGTCTTCCGGCACCTCACCTCTGACTATCCATATTGCAAATATCTCAAAGAGAGGCCCAGCAATCACTTCTCGAGCTTCCCACAGAGTTCCTGGGTACACCTGATCAGGTGCTGGGGATTTATCCACCTTTACCCGTTTCAAGACATCCAGCACTTCCTCCTCTGTAATATGGACATTTTGTAAGGTATCACCATCTATTTCCCTACATTTTATATCTTCCATATCCTCTTCTACAGTAAATACTGATGCACAATACTCGTTTAATATCTCCCCCATACTTCCTGTGCGAGGAAGAATGTTCTGTTGTGTTGGATGTCTGAAAAACCTACTGGTCTGTTGGGTGGTTGTAAGCTCGTCA
Organism: Chiloscyllium plagiosum; assembly: GCF_037043375.1. Taxonomy (NCBI): domain Eukaryota; kingdom Metazoa; phylum Chordata; class Chondrichthyes; order Orectolobiformes; family Hemiscylliidae; genus Chiloscyllium; species Chiloscyllium plagiosum. The sequence goes on from NW_028270152.1 coordinate 92,475,252, forward strand.
TGGAGAATATCCCTTTGGAATTTCTCACCAGCATGGTGCACCGAAAATCAGAGATTTATATAAGATATGGCAACCCTTTTTGGATTACTGCGATACAGGCTTATCTGCCACTCTAAAAAGGGCTTTCATATAGCCATGACGATATTGTCTAATGAATCACATATTATGAATTATGAACGTATGAATGTGTATCAGTTAATGCTCTCGAAGAACGAGAGCTATCACTTTGTTATACTGAGCCATATTATTTATTTATTATTTATTGTTTATTTTTATTTTTCTTCTGTCTGTTTAGAGACTTTAACTTATTTTTATGTACATGCACATGGGTGTAATTTTGTTCAGTTATTAGAGTTGTTTTGTTATTGGTTTAATATAATAATAAAAATATATTTTTCAATAAAAAAATGTTAAAAAATTAAAATGCTAACATTGATAGATTAATCAGTTTGTAGTTACCCTGCACAGTTTACCCCGAGCATGGCAGCTAAGGGGAAATTACACCACGGGTTGTCGACAGCAGCATGGAGGTCCTGGTGGATGGACTAGTACAAAAGGGGACCATTCTCTTCCCAGAGGGATCACACTACCAGACCCACCGAGCTTGGTCTGCGCTCGCCACCCACCTCAGTGCAGTATCTGCGGTCTGAAGAAATGTCCAGCAAAACAGGACAAGCATCCATGACCTTCCCCACTCTGTAGGGATAAGGGTCACCATATCTTCTCTGCTCCCTCACACTCACTGTATGTCTGTTATAGCACCGACCCCCGAACTCTCATTAGAGAGACCACTCATGGTGGTTTATGTTGAAGGTCCCCACACGGGTGATGGGGTGAGATTGAGAGAGCATCCCCTTCATGGTAACCTCAGTCAGTGTGGGGAATTGAACCTGTGCTGGTGGCCTCCCTCTACATCATAAACCAACTAAACAGGCAACTGAATGGGAGACTGTGTAACACAGAATCAGTCACAGACAAAGGGCAAGAAAAATTTTCATGACAAGGAAAAAGGTATATTTGAGATAAAAATGTTCTCTGCTAGAAATTGTATTTTTGTAATGAGACAAGTGTTTGGAAGCTGTCTTTGCCTGAATACAATAAGGTGAGACAAGTGAAATAACCAGAATGACGAATTGTGATTGGATATCAATAACTATAACAGCCAGAAACCCTAACCACCTAACCATACATCAAATAAGTTTCAGAAATGACAGCCAGATTACTGAGACCCCTCGGAATCCTAGTAGCACACAAACCCACCAACACTCTCAGACAAAAACTAGCATACTTAAAAGACCCAGTACAACCCATGGACAAAACCAACGTCATCTACAAAATTCCATGCAAAGACTGCCACAAACTCTACGAAGGACAAACAGGAAGAAAGTTAGCCACCAGGATACACGAACACTAGCTAGCCACAAAAAGACACGACCCTTTCTCCCTCGTAGCCCTACACACTGGGACAACACATCTATCCTGGGACAGGCGAAACAAAGACATGCCAGAAAATTCCTAGAGCCCTGGCACTCCGACCACAACGCTATAAACAAGCACTAAGATCTAGATGCCTTCTATCAACCCGTCAGAAAACGAACAGAAATGACATCACCACAAACCCCAGGAACCCCATCCAGGAGAAAGATATAAATAGAAAGCAGGAGACAACAGTTTCGCTTCACTTGAAGGTCGCCACTGATGATGTTACCTAGCCAGGTAATGAAACGTCTGGATGTCAAACCTGCAGCTCAGCGAGCAAACCTTCACCCTAAACCTCAACCTGAGCTACAAACCTTCACAAACCTTTCATAACCATAAAATAAGTGCATGTTTTTGATTGGTCTGTGGCAAGCATGCTGACTGTTGCAAGAAATTATAAATCAGATGAAATATATAGTAAGGAGAGTCCGTCCCCATGGGAAATGCCTTCTGAACACGTGCTAGAAGAAACCCGGAGTAAAAAGTGTCTGAGAACCATCTGCTCAGTAACAGGAACCTGGTGGTTGAATGACTGAAAGTTCCTGGAACATGGAGCTGAGAAAACCATCTGATCACCCCCGAACGCATTGAATATTGGAGCATATTTGAAGTACTGAATCCTAATGATGGATTTTAATTGTGTGTGATTTGAAAAACGTACATCTCTACTCTATCCTCTTACTTGTTAAACACTGCGTCACAGCCGTTATCCTGAATTGGGAATAAGGTGAAACATTATTTGGAACAATCCATAATTGGCATTCTCCAGAATATTCTATAACTATGTGGGGGGGGGGGGAGGGGGGGGGGGGGGGAATTAGAAAGGCAAGAGAGGAAGAGAGGGGAGGTGCTGCATGCAATAGTGAGAGTGGTGGAGCATGAGCCTTGTTCGGGGTCGGTGCTACAACAGATATACAGTGAGTGTGAGGGAGCAGAGAAGATATGGTGACCCTTATCCCTACAGAGTGGGGAAGGTCATGGATGCTTGTCCTGTTTTGCTGGACATTTCTTCAGACCGCAGATACTGCACTGAGCTGGGTGGCGAGCGCAGACCAGGCTCGGTGGGTCTGGTAGTGTGATCCCTCTGGGAAGAGAATGGTCGCCTTTTGTACTAGTCCATCCACCAGGACCTCCATGCTGCTGTCGACAACCCGTGGTGTAATTTCCCCTTAGCTGCCATGCTCGGGGTAAACTGTGCAGGGCAGCTACAAACTGAGAAAGCTCAACCGTGTGCCCATTGGCCTTTTACGATGGCCCCAGGGTCAGGAATCACGGAATATCCAGGGGCATCCGGGCGATGGTGAGTACTTCCAGTCATGATGGGTGGGAGAATCGGGCTGGCAATGTATGAGAGGGACACTGTGGAGTGGGCTGGGTAGTTAATGAGATGAGTTTGATTAGATAGCACCAGGAAACTAGCTCGGCCACGTGCAGGCAACCCCTCTGTCACACTTTATGAAAATGTCACTGAGACAGATTTTTGTTAGATTCAGCCCAGTGAGGTGAAGACTCTGCTTTCCTCACTCCCAGTTACAAAGCTGCAGAACAAATGCTCATCCAAAACTCTCCATCGCCTGAACTCACAGCAATACTCCTTTCACTAATTCTTCATAATACTGACCCGTGTTGCATGATACTATCGAAAAGTCTTCATTTCAGCATTCTGAAACCTGTGAACTTCTCCTTCAATGACATTTTTTTCAGTCTCACCCACTCTGCATCCACTCCAAAACACACTCATTTACAGTCATACTGCACGAGACTGCCAGTATGGCTGGCCATTTGGCCCAGCTGGTCCATGCCAACCAAAATGTCCATCCACACTCACCCCATTTCCCTGCCCTTGCTCTGTATCCCTCTAATCCTTACCTATCTGTGTATTTGTCTAAATGCCTTTTCAATGTTGTTATTGTACCCACCTCAATAACTTCCCTTGGCAGCTCAGTCCATATGCGTAACAAGCTCTGTGTAAAAACGTTGCCCTTCGGGTTCCTTTTAACATATTTTGTTTCTTTCCAAACGTTAATGGATGTCCTCTAGTCCTCGATTAGGAAACAAAATTGAAGTATTCACCCCATGAACGCCTCTCATGATTTTATAAGAGTTACACTTCTATAAGAACCCCTTCAGTTTCCTACGCTGCAAAGAAATAAGTTCTAACTTGTCCAACCTCTGCCTATAACTCAGAGACTTCAGGCCAGGATACATCTTTGTAAATTTTTTCTACACTCTTTCTAGTTCAATAATATCCTTTCTAGAGCAAGGTGAACAAAACTGAACACAATACTTCAACTGCAGCCTTACCAACATCCTGTACAACTGCAACATAACGTCGCAACGTCTATACTCAATGTGCTGATGAAGGCCAATGTGCCAATAGCCTTCTTCACTGTCCTGTCTATCTGTGACACAAATTTCAGATAACCGTGCACCTGATCTCAAAAGTAGTTTTGTTCCACTGCACTCCTTAAGACCCTTTCATTCATTATGAAACTCCTACCTGGATTGGACTTTTCAAATTGCCAAAAATCACACGTATCTATATTAAACTCCATTTGCTATTTCTCAGCCTACTTCCTCAGCTGACCAAGGTACTGCTGCAATTTCTGATAATGTTCCTCATTTAATTGATGCCTCCTAATTTCGTGTCATCTGCAAACGTACTAACCTTGCATTGTGCACTCTGGTCCAAATCATTGATATAGATAACAAACAGCAATGAGCCCAGGCCCGACCACTGAGGAACTTCACTATTGACAGGCCTCCAGTCCGACAAGCATCCTTCCACCACAGCCATTTGCTTCATAACGTCAAGCCAATTGCGTCGACAATTTGCCAATTTACATTGGAGTCCATGCGATCTAACTTTCCAGAGCGGCCTACCATGTGGAACCTTATCAAAGGCCTTACTGAAATCCATATAGACTCTGTCCACCACCCTGCCCTTGTCAACCTTCCTGGTCACTTCCTCAAAAACTCTAACAAAATTTGTAAGTCATGATCTGCCACGCACAAAGCTATGCTGACTGCTCCAAGTCAAACTCTGTTTTTCCAAATGCATGCATATCTTATATCTCCGAACCTTCTCAAGCGGCTTACCGAAACCAGATATGAAGCTTACTGGTCTATCTTTCCCAGGCTTTTCTTTGCAGCCCTTCTTGAATAAGAGCACGTTTGTTATCGCCCAGTCTTCCGGGACGTTGGCCCCTGACCTGTCTTCTCTCGCCTCTTGCAGTGCTCTTGGATATATCTGGTCAGGACCAAGAGATTTATCTGACTTTATGCATTCTAATACGTCCATCAGCACCTCTACTGTGATATTGACTGTACCAGGATATGACAATTAACCTCCCAAAGGTCACAGGTCTTCATATCTTTATTTATGGTAAACACAGAGGGGGAATTGAGGACCTCACCCATCTCTTGAGGTTTTACACATGCGTGCCTATTTTGGATTTTAAGACGTCCTATTCTCTCTCTGCTTATTCGTTTTCTTTACTATACTGAATTTGGATTCACCCGAATCTGCTCAGCCAAGGCTATCTCATATCCCCTTTTCGCCTTGCTGAGTTCCTTTTTCAGTAAACTCCTGTATCCCCTGTGTACCTCCAGAGATTCCCTTGGTCCCAGCTGCCTGGACGTGAGCCACGTCTCCTTTTCTTACTGGTCAGAGCCTCAATATTTCTTGTCATCCAGGGTTCTCTCTACCAGCCTCACTTTCCCTGCATCCTCACAGGAACATATAGACCTTGACCTCGAGCTATCTCACTTTTGATGCACTCCCACCTGCCCGGGATCATGTTACCTCGAAACAAACTACTCCAAACATCCCCTGCAATCCCCTGTCTAATTCCAACAAAATACGCCTTGCCCCAATTTAGAACTTGATTCTGTGGACCAATTTTGTCCCTACCATTACTATTTTAAAACTAATGCAGCTCTAGTCACTATTCCCAAAATGCTCGCCCACTTTACCTCCGACACCTCTCCGACCTTATTTCCCAACAATAGGTCGTGTTTGTCCCTTCCCCAATAGGAACCTCTCTATATTGCTTGTGGAAGCCTTCCTGAACACACTTAACAAATTATGTTCCATCTAAGTTCTTAACCATCTGGAAGTAGCAGTCTATGTTAGGAAAATTAGAATCGACTATTATGTCAACCCTATTGCTCCTGCAAGTCTCGCCAGTCCCATTAATTATTTGGAGGCTTATAGTGCAACCATTATAACATCACGATCCCTCTCTTACTTCTTTGCACCGTTCACAAAACCTCATTGGATATTATTTCAGTTATTTCAACTTTAAATGTTAGAGTGATATGCGCCTTAATCAGAACTATTAAACTATTTAAACTGTTTCCATTTATGTCTCTTCCTCACATTGATTTTCACATTCGCAGCACCCCTTGTCAAGGTACAGTGCAGATATGGAGCCGTAAATGGATGAGAACTGCACATCCTGTCACTTCCAGCATTGGTTACATTTTTCCCCACACTGGGCAGTGATCTAACAGTCTTACCGCACAATGCAACAGCCTGGGTTTATATATGAATGAACCAGTGCGGAGTGCACAGCTCCCCACGCTGGACATTTAGCCCAGGATTATTGATCAAGCATTGGTGTGGGCTGCACAGAGTTTCACTCTGGACATTGCTGGGTTGCATACAGCTGTACACTAGCCGGATCTACACAGGTCTTCATCCTGAATATGTAATGGATGGGCTTGTTATGCGAGTTGGATTGCGAATGTGAGAGTACAAAACATTTGACCATACCTTTATTTTGTGTTTTCATTCTTGTCATTGGACCCCTCAAATCCTGACTTATCCTGTTAGACCCATCCTTCTGGATGAGTGATGGTGAATGTTGTTGCAGCATCTGAGTCTGCAACATGACCAAGAAACGGAGCAGAGGCTGCAGAGAGGGAAGTCTCCGTAAAATGGAATGGGGGAATCACAATCAGATCAGCCGTGGTCTTAGTGAATGTTGGGGCAGGATTGAATGGGCCACGAATGCAACCTATTCATATATTTCTGTTTGTTCCAAGCAAACTCCCCTTCTTTCCCAGTGTCCCATACTGGAGGGGAGTGAGTCACCTCCTGCTATCCTTGCATAGCAGGATGCTGGGCCTCACTAACCTCCAGATTTCCCTGTGCCCCAGTTTCGAGCTCTGAGTGACTCCCTCCTGTCCCTTGTCACAGTCTCAAGCAGTTGAATGACTGCGTCCTGTTATGTGTCCCAATCTTGAGCAGCTGTGTGACTGCCTTCTGATCCATGGTTTGCGAAAGTAGATGTCCTCCTCCTGCTACTGACTAACAGGCTCCAATAGCTCTGTGCTCACCTACTGCTCCTGTGGAATGGATTCGAGGGCCTGAATGGCCTCTTCACATTCCTTACAGCTTCTCTAGACTAAAAGCCTTTCTCCCGTTTTTGTAAAACACCATCAAAATCTGAATGATATATTTTTGTATTTTACTTTCAGCAATTGAACAAACAAGTTGCCTGACAGAATTCAGAAGCTGAATAGTCTCCTACTGTTCCTGTGTTATACACTCAAGAGGTAATAGAGTTTCAGAGATGTACAGCACGGAAAAATACCTTTCGGTCTGATCGCCCATACCGACCAAATATCCTAAATAAATCTCGTTCCCCTTGCCAGCACTTGGCCCATCTCCCTCTAAATACTTCCCATGCATGTATCCATCCAAATGCCTTTTTATATGTTGTTAACTCTACCTGCCTCCACCACCTCTTTTGGCTATTCAATCCATACACACAGCAGTTTCTGTGTGAAAATGTTGTCCCTCATGTTCCTTTTTAAATCTTTCCACTCTCACCTTAAACCTTTGACTTCTAATTTTGGACTCGCCTTTCCTGGGTAAAAGACGTTGACTGTTTATCTTATGTATACCCCTCATAATTTTATAAAACTCTTTAACGTCACCCCTCAGCCTTAACACTTGAAAATAGTTCCAGCCTATTCAAACTCTCCCTGTAACTCTAACCCTCCAACACCTGCAACATTATTTTAAGTCTCTTCTGCACCCTTTCAAGTTTGACAACATCTTTCCGACAGCAGGGAGACCAGAATTAAAGGCAATATTACAAAAGTGGCCAAACCAATGTCCTGTACAGATGCAACACGTCATGGAAATGTTTAGACTCAAAGCACGCACCAATAAAGGGAAGATCACCAAGTGCCTTCTTCACTGCGCTGTGTACCTGTGATGGCACTTTCAAGGAACGGAGAACTTACACCACAAGGTGACACAGTCGCTCAGTGACTCGCATTGCTGCTTCAGAGCGCAGAGATCTGGGTTTAATTCCATCCTTGAATGACTGCCTGTGTGGAGTTTGCATATTCTCCCTGTGTCTGTATGAATTTACCCCGGATGATATGTTTTCCTCCGAGTGTATAAAGATATACAGGTAAGGGTAGATTGGCCATGCTAAATTGCGTAAAGTACCCAAGGATGTGTAGGTGAGGTGGATTAGCCAGGGGAAATGCAGGCTCAGAGTGATAGAGTAGGGGTTTGTCCAATGGGATACTTGTTAGAGTGTCGGTGTGGCCTTCATGGGGAGAATAGGCTGTTTCCTCACTGTAGGGATTCGATAACTTCTATGGAGTTCTCCTTGATTGGAAGCTTTCGACAGGAGCATACCTATACGTCTTGCATTGATTTGTCTTGCCAAAATTCAACACCTCACATTTAACTAAATAAACTCCATCTGCCACTCCTCGGTTCACCTAAGCAAAGTCCCATTATAGTCTGAGAGATAATTCTTCACTGTCGACGACACCACCAAATTTGGTATTATCTACAAACTTACTGACCATACTTCATATACTCAAATGCAAATGATTTGTATAAGTGACCCACTGTTGATCTTTGCGGCACGCCACTGGTCACAGGTCTCCAATTTTAAAGAACAAATGTCCACTGTCACTCCCTGTTTCCAATAGTTAAGAAAATTTTGGATCTAACAGGCGAGCTCTCCCTGGATCCCAGGCAGTCTAACCTTGTTAACCAGTCTATAATGTAGAACATTTTGGTTTTCTTACTGAATTCCATAAAGACAACATCCACTGTCCTGCCGTCATCAATCATCTTCATCACTTCCTCAAAAAGTTCCACCCAGTCAGTGGGATGTGATCTCCAATGGACAAAGCCCTCTTCAGACCTTGTCTTTCCAAATGCATATCGATCTTTTTCCTCGAAATCCCCTCCAACAATTTAGTCACCATTGACGTCAGGCTCACCCGATCTATGGTTACCTGTTTTTTCCTTAATTTCTTAAATAATGACACGAAGTTAGCAGCCCTCCAGTCTTTTGACACCTCACCTGTGGAAATCAATGTTACAAATATATCATCAAAATGCTGAGCAATCTCTTTCTTAGCTTCCCACAAACATCTGGGATACAACTGATCAGGTCCCAGGGATGTGTTCACCTTTATGTGTTTTAAAATGTCCAACATCTCCTTGTAATATAGACACTTTCAAGGTATCACTATATATTTCTTCATTCTCTCGCTCTTGTAAACTCCTCCACATTTACAACTGAGAAGAAATACTTGTTTTGTATCTCTCCAATCTCCTGTGGTTCCATACATAGGTAGCCTTACTGATCTTTAAGGGGCCCTATTCTCTCCCTAGTTAATCATTTGACATTAAAGCATTTGTATAATTTCTTCAAAGCCTCGTTTACCGTAGTCTAAAGCCATCTCTTGTCCATATTTTTCTGGCCCGGTTTCCCCATTGACTGTACACTTGCTGTCATGACACACCTCTCGGGAGTCACTTGATTCTCAACTCTGTTTGTCTGACAAATGCCTCCTTCCTTACCTTGACCAGAGCATCAATATATCTAGCCTTCCAGCACTCCCTGCACCCACCAGCGTTGCCCCTCTCACTAATGGGAACACGTTGGCTTTGGACTCTCTGAAACCAAGTTTTGATGGCCTTGCGTTTTCCAACCATCCCTTTACCTGTGAATAGGGTATCCCAATGTGCCTTTCACAGGGCTCGCCTAACCCTTTCAAAGTTGGCCTTATTCAAAGTTAGAACCTTAATGTTTACATCAGGTCTTTCCTATTCCAAAACTAATTTAAAACTAATATTTATACTTAACAGAATTGAAAGTTACATAAACACTTCCTGCCCCTCCATAACAGGCTCGAGATGAATGGGTTCCTCGTGGCCCTCTGTAATAGACCGGAAAGGCTGAATGGCCTCTTCCTGTCCCTGTGTAACAGACCCGAGACATTAAATAACTCAGCCACCCGTGGATTACGAGGAGCCATTAAACTGTATCTGATGTCGGTCTAACCCTTCTCAGTTCCAGAAGCACAACCAACACAATACACATACTCCAGGTGCCCTCTCAGTAGCACTTCATACAGCTGCAGCGACATATCTCTTCGTTTTGAATGATTCTGTTGGCAAAATGTGCAAATACTTTAGATTTCCACCTTTTCAAGTAGCAACAGGCTAATATGGGCTGAATGGTCTTCTCTTATCCCTTTGCAAGAGGGCCATAGGGACAGAATTGCTTCGGCCTGTTGCTGAGCGTCTATCTCAATGCTCTGTCTCAAGGTTATGAAAGGATTTGATAACAGGGCACTTAAAACCAGGAGTAGCCTCACCCTAGTCAATAAGTATTATACTTTGGGGTAAGGTATCTAGAAACTTGCCCACCCGACTTTTTTATGCAACCGATCTGTTATTTTATAACTGCCTCCATTCATAAACAGAGTGGAACATATATCGACCACTGCAGTGCCTTTTAATACTCTCATATACAAGTTTAAAAAAAAGATTCAAAAGATTTAAAGATTTATGGGCCACCCCTCAGCAACCCTCAGCCATTCCTTTCAAACCCAGTAAATGTTCCCTTTTATAGTGATATGAAAAGTGATGTGTTGAACTGGTTAACTGAGCCTGTTTATTTAATCATGATTTGGAGATGACGGTGTTGGACTAGGGTGTACAAAGTTAAAAATCACACAACACCAGGTTTTCGTCCAACAGGTTTAATTGGAAGCACACTAGCATTCAGAGCGCTGCTCCTTCATTAGGTGATAGTGGAGGACACACATCCAAAGCACAGAATTTATCGCAAAAATTCACAGTATGATGTAACTGAAATTATACATTGAAAAAAAAATTTGATTATCTGTTGAGTCTTTCATCTGTTCGAATATCATGGTAGTTTCATTTCTTTCATGTGTAAATTACAAAACCTTTTTCTTTTAATGTTGCATTCTCAGGTTAGCAGTAACAACGAGTGTTAGTTAGACAATATTTTGAAGGTGTTGGCCCCTGTGTTCTCTGTCTATACCATAATGTTTAGATTGATTCTAATCTGAAAAGTGAGATAACAAGAGTTTTACATGAATTCATGCAGTTTTTGAGCTCAGAGTTCGACATGAATGCATGCAGTTTTTGAGCAAAGTACAATGTAACTCTGCAAGTACAAATTTGTCCCACAAAATATAAGTGTGCATGTGGGTCTTTGTCTGTTTGTATGTGTGTGTTTGTCTTGATTGAGGGTTGTGAGTGTGAGAGGGAGTGTATATGTGTGTGTAGTGATGTGGAGTGTCTTAAGTCTGTGAGGAGGTGCATGTGTGAGTGTGGGAGTGTGTGTGTGTCTGGGGTGGGGGTTTGACTATCAGTGAGAGAGAATGTATATGTGTATGCATGAGTGTAGAGTGGTCGAAGTCTCTGAGCGGATGCCTGTGAGAGTGTGTGTGTCTGTAAGGGTGTGTGTGTGTCTGTGTGCGTGTCTGTGTACATATGTGTCCCTATGTATGTGTGTATAGGAGTGCCTGTGTGTGTGTGTGTGTGTGTGTGTGTGTGAGAGAGAGAGAGAGTAGTGCAATGGTGGTCACCTGCAATGTGACATCAACCCAAGTCCCCAGTTGAAGCCCTCCCTATGGGTACCGAAATTTGTAATCAGCCTCTGCTCGGCCACTTTTCGCTGCTGCCTGTCCTGAAGTCCGCCTTGAAGGATGGTCACCAGAAGGTCCGAGGTTGAATGTCCGGGAACACTGAAGTGTTCACCAACTGGGAGGGAACCCTCGTGTCTGTTGGTTGTTGTGCAGAGCCCATTCATCCGTTATCGTAGCCTTTGCTAATTTTCCCAGTGTTTGTTCAGTGACTGTGCTTAATGCCAATCTCCATGGATTCTAATTATCCCAGTGGAGGGTTTCCATCTTTTAATGATAAATGGGCGCCGTTCAATGTGTTATCCCATAACATTAATGGGAGCATAACCGACAGCACTGAGAGGGAACAGCAGACCCAGAGAAAGGGGGAGGAGAGATCAGAATCTGAGAACATTAGACTGGAATGTTCCAAAAATGGATCAGAATCTGAGAACATTAGACTGGAATGTTCCAAAAATGGATCAGAATCTGAGAACATTAGACTGGAATGTTCCAAAAATGGATCAGAATCTGAGAACATTAGACTGGAATGTTCCAAAAATGTATCAGAATCTGGGAACATTAGACTGGCATGTTCCAACAATGGACAGGAGTTTATACATTTATGTTTGGCGTCTTTCTGCACTTTATTGGTTGTCATTATCATCGCGGATCTATTACGCTCTTCTCATTATTCAATATTTTTATTATCCTTTCCTGGCTATCGTTGGTGTTCCTGGTAAGTGTCACTGTCCAGATTTTTTGTTCTATAAACCGGTTATGACTGTATTACTGTTCTTTTATATAGTCTACACTTCTTTTCACTATTATTTTTCTGTTGAAACTCTGACTCCAGATATTCACTCTACAGAACACAACTAACTACATCAATGCATGTGTTCAATGCCTGTCTCCCTCTCTGAGCTGGCATTGTTATTCTCTATGTTGACCTACTCAGTTCGAGCGGAGAACTACAATTTACTGTATCGTTGCCTTTGTTATTTAAATATTAAGAGCAGAGAGGTCACTCTCTACTGTTCTGGTTACAAACTCCACTTCCTTCCACTGTTTCCATCCCATCCCTGGCCAATATCTGCGACTGAAGCAGACAAGTCACAACTGTGGGAGATCCCTTTGACCATGAGTTGAGTCATGACACCATATCCTGACCATTTCTAACTTGAAATGATCACCAGTCCAGAATATATCTCACTGGTTTATTCCATCTGCTGTTTGAACCATGCCCTATGAAGTACAGTCTTAATGAAGCCAATAATCTGCTGCTGACACTCCCGGCTTCAAACCTGCCGAAGAAAATCTGATTCGACCTCACACCAAACTCACACCCATCTGTCATTCATGTGCACGCCGATGTATATTGCTATTGTGTCTGGTAATGCCTTTATTTTAACATTCTCAAATACTTTATGACATCTCTCCATGAAACTTCTCTCGTTCTCTCTCTGTCGATTAACAAAAAGCCTGCCAGCTGTTTGTATTTAAAATAGTTTCCTCCATGTGCGTTCCTTCTCCAACAATGAGTTTCACATTCAACCACGCCAATCGCGCGCACAAACGGACTCTCTTTCAGTCTTTGATAAACACACACACAGCAAATCTTCTCATTGTAAACATTATAGTAATCTGATGCGAGTATAGTTAGCATATGATAGTAAAGTTTGCAATACTCTCTCTGCTGGTCGGATAGTGCAGTTTACTGAGCAACACACTAGCATGCTCTGCACAGCTCTCCATGCTGGGTTGTCACCTTGTCCCAGTTTATGTTGTTTATGTTTTTTGTTTCTGTCAAGCAGATTCAGAATTTGATGTAACAAACAATTTCAGCCGATCTGACAATGCCTTTATTCAATGTTCTCATTCTTGTAATTTTACTCTTGAAGACCTCACTTCTCCAGTTAGTCTCACTGCCCTGTCTTTTTCCAAATATTTCCACAACATCTTTTCAGTTAATTAACTGTCTCTTTCTTTCTTTAATGTGACTCTTTCTGTCCCTCTGTATCTTTCCCTGGCATTTCTTTTTGGTTCCCTAGTGTATCGAGTGCTGGCATTGTGAAGCTCAAAAACAGTGAAATGTTGTGTGTCAGGCTGTTGTTCACTTCCCGGTATGTCCCATGTGATGTTCCATGGACAGGCGTGTTTCAGAAGTTATGAGATACATCCTTGTAACTTGGTCTGTACCTGTATTTGTTACTCTCAGGTGATCTTGCGATCGAGGAAGCCCCTTAAGTAAAGGACCAGGCATCTAAAGTGTGTGACAACGCTGTCACTTTTTAAAAAAAAGATTAATTTCTCTTTTTTTCATATAAGAGATCTTAAAGGCCAAACTGCCTAATGAAAACGGCTCAAGTAAATAACTTACGACGTTTTTACAGTTTTTCATAAATAGTAGTAACAACGGCCTATAACTTATCCATAGCTGCTACTCTCTATGAAACCTGACTTGATGCTGTTTCCTCCTGAATTGGAGAAGTGTATGCAAGAATCTATGTCTCAATGTTCCATTTTGCCAAGGGGTGTGTTTATGGGATGCTGGTGTATTGGAACAATACATTTGTAGAAGGTACTGTATCCATTAGTCGGTCATGGTTTCCAATAGTTAAATTATTCTAAATTCCTCTTCATTTTGTATGGATATTCATTGGAGTGTTTGAGTATGTTGTGTTTTGCTAATGGTGAGTGGTTTGAATAGTTTGACATCTGGAACATCCAACTCACATCTACCTTTAAAATAAGAAAAGGTTGGCATCCAAGCTAACCTCTTAAAATAGTTTGAGGCAGTCCAGTTGGTCTATAGCAAACTGGGGACTCTTGTCTGATTTTAAATCGATCATACCAAATTGTGTTCAGAATTACAATCCCTAAAGTGTGCAAACAGGCTATTCGACCCAACAAGTCCACATCGACCCTCCGAGGAGTAAAGTACCCAGACACATGCCTCTACCCTATTATTACACATTTACCCTAACAAAGGCTCCTAACCCACACATCCCTGAAAACTGCAAACAATTTAGCATGGCCAGTTCACCTGACATGCATATCTTTCGGTTGTGGGAGGAAACCAGATAATCCAGAATAAGCCCATGCAGACACTTGAGAGTATGCAACGTGAGGCTATTGGATTCAAAGATCGCGTATGGTAGCTGTTGGCGTCTTTTGTTCCAGATGTTGAATTCGGTTGGTTAAAACAGTGTTTTGTGTATAAAGATTCTTTCAGTCACTAAGAGTTCTCTGGGTGTGGAAGAAGTGAAGTGGGGTGTTTTACAAAAGGTAATGAAGGCAAAGCTGTAGGATTTGGCAGACAAGCTGGAGTTGGGGTTGTGTTTGTCTGTGTGAAAATGAAGATAATTACAGCTACAGCTCGGCAATTACATTTGGTGGAAACGCCATCAGACTCTTTGGAAATGGCGAGAATTCAATTTCAAATGAGGCACTTTGAACATGAGAAGGAATTGAAACAGTTTGAATTATGATGAAAAGCAGAAATAAAAGAAAAGGAAATGAAGAAGAAAGAGAGAAAGGGAGAGAAGAAAAGCAGAGAGTTTCAACTTAAACAGTTAGTAATTAGAGAGGAAAGTTGACATAGAAGGTGGAGATGAAGGTAGACGGTGGGCGGGATGAGGAGGATAGTGCGGTTGAACAACGCTGTAGTAGCCAAAGGCCGAATGAGGTTCTGTTTAAATACACCCAGGCATTATCTAACTTTGATGAGAAGGATGGGGAAGCCTTTTGAATTTAATTTGAGAAAGTGGCTAAACCAATGCAGTGGCCAGTGACCATGGGGATTTAGTTGATCCAAACAAAACTGATAGGTATTTGCATCCCTATCAGAGACGGTACCTGGCTAGTATGGGGTGGTGAAGAAAGCCATCTGAAGTGCATATGAGCTTGGGCCAGAAGTTGACAGACAGCGTTTCAGGAATCTAAAAAAGGGTCCCTGGTTAAACGCACATTGAGTTGGAAAGGATCAAACAAAGTAATTTTGAAAGGTGGGTAAGGGTATTAAAACAGAGCAAACCTATGACACTGTTAGAGAGATTCTTATTTTGGAGAAGTTCAACAATTCACTTCCTGCAGTCGTGAGAACTCATGTAGAAGAGCAGAGAGTAACAATGGCAATATTAGAAGCTGAAATGGCTGATGATGATGATTGAGTTCAGAAATCAAAGTTTGGTTGCTGTGAGAGATTGAGAAGAATGTGCGAGATCTTCTTAAAACATTTAGCTGCGAGAGTAAGGTTTACTAGCATAGGCCAGGAGTAGCAGGTAAAGGGGTTACAGCATTAAGAGGTACATAAGCATGTACTTCTTTTATGCTGAGACATAAGGAGCTATGTCATTCAGAGGGAGTATTGGAAAGATGAGGAGTGCTCCGTTATGTAACGTGTGTTTGAAGTGTCCAGTGGAAACATCAACAGATCTATTCCACAATGGGGAAGGAGGCCTTGAGCTTTGTGTTGGTGTTACAACATTTCAGCATTTAAATTGCGAATAACATACACGAGACAAATCTTTATCATTGATCGTGACCACTTAAAGTTTTTGGAGAAGTTTAGGGAGAAAAATACCAGTCTGTTTCGATTGAGCTTATTATTGCTGCCATTCAGTTTGAAACTATACAGGTGACAGGGCGAGAAAGCCTAGGTTTTTACACGTTGTGGAGACTTGGATGAAGAAAGACAAAGGCATTATGTGGCAGGAGTAAAACGCCTGAAATCGAAACTAGTTGTGAACATTTGTATGCTCACAGTCAATGTAATGTATATGCATTTCAGTCTACTAATAGAGGAAGATTAGGAGGTCTAAAATGAATCCACCTTTGTGTATTGATGGATTATTTTATTGAAGATGGAATTGTGAGAATGCTATCATTGTAAAAAGGTTATTTTCTCTTGGGTTTTTTTTTTTGAAGAGTGGTTTTAAAGGCAGAGGTGCAGAACTGCTGTCTGAAAACAGTTTAAGTAAATAACTGAGAAAGCCTTTAGGTTTTATTAAAACGGTGGTAACAATGGAAGGGCAGTGGCCAGCTCTCCCAGACCAGGTTTCCTCGTTTTGTTTTTAGCTGCAGCATTCAGAAGCTGCTGGGGATCCCAGAAAGGTTGGAAGTTTCAATACATGATCCCCAGCTGCTTTTCTCTGAGATCTCTGTTGATGTTGTTTCCCCCTGGATTGGAAAACGGCTGTCAGGATCTGTATTTGAATATATCTTTGTGCCAAGCGGTGTAAACTAAGAAGGTACGGGTATGTATTGTTTGTGTAAGTGTTCCAACATATAAGCTATCCCAAAATGTTCTTTTCTTTGATTGTATTTTAACTAAAGCATTTTAATAGATTATATTTTGCTCAATGCCGAGTGGTTTGACCAGTAACAACATACCTGAACGCACACTTCACATCTATATTCAAAATAAGGAAAGGTTTGGGTCTAAGCGGCCTTCTTAAAACATTCTGTGGTGATCTGGTCTGGTTCACAAGACTTGTACCGAGGGGTTTCTGACTGACTCCTGTAATTCAAAATTTAGTAGAGAGGCTGGGGATGGTTTTCTGGAGGTTGTGCTGTGAGCTGCCTCAGACATTCAGGGAGACCTGAGGATTTGGTGACCCAACTCTGGATGGAGCATGGGGACTGTAGTTACAGCATCTGGGTGCATAACATGAACAACAAATGGAGCAGAGGCTGCAGAGAGGGGAAGCTCTGACACCACGCAGTGAGTGCGTGTGGTGAAAGGGATCTGCTGTATCCATATCGGGTTTTCCAGGAACAGCTTCCCAAGCTTCACTTGACCCAGGAGCAGAGTGTGAGGGGACCCTGACGGAACAAGGAGCTGGTCACAGTGCGGTGTCACCTCCTTCAACACGACCTGCAGCTTCACACTAGTGGGAGGATGGTGCTGCCAGTGGCTGTTAGGGTCACTGGTTCATTCAACTTCTATGAACCAGACCTTTCCAGGCAGGACTAGGAGACATATCCATCATTTCCCAGTATCTCAACATCAATGTCACCATTCAGTGATGGAGGATATATATGGTGGATGAGGTAAATAGATTGTTTCTCCCTCAGCAGGAAGCTGCCGGGTGTAGCCAGTATAGTGGGACTCCTGATGGTGTACATGGCATCTGCAGAGTCCCCACGTCAATGGGGAGAGGTAGAGGAACTGAAGGAGCTCTCTCTCTCTCTATTAATGTTACACTGTGTCCATGCACAGTACATCGTGTTGGTGAATATCCCTGTCCTGACAGCAGCCACTGCCTCTTCATTCAGAAGTAGTCAGCCATTCCCATCCCCTTCGGGTCTCCACGTAGAAAGAAATGAATATATCTTGGATAAAGGCCGTCCCCTTGATGCATGTGTCAAAACACCATCTCCACCGCCAATCAACCACATCAAAGTATTCCATGTGTGCGGAGAGAAATAGGGTCACTTGGAGTGTCTGGGAGCTGACGATCAGGGATGGAGCAAAACCTCCCATGTCTGAACGGGGCTGAGTGAACCCCCCAGTACACAGTATCATTAAGTCCTGTAATCCCTCTCCATTTCAGTACGATACTGCCTTCCATTATTCCTGTAAATGAAATGATAGGTTATATCATGTTAAATTCCACCTACCAAACTATTATCTATTGTCTTTACCTCTCTATTTGCAGACTCTCCACCCTCTCTTGATAATTTAATCTCTTGATAATCACAACGACATAACAATTATTTGAAGAGGTGACAAGTAGGTTAGACCAGGGAAACCCAGTGGATGTGGTCGATCTTGACTTCCGAAAGGCCTTTGATCAGGTGAGGGGTCATGGTGTTCGAGGTGAGCTACTGGCATGGATTGAGGATTGGCTGTCTGACAGAAGGCACAGAGTTGGGATAAAAGGTTCTTTTTCGGAAGGGCAGCCGGTGACAAGCGGTGTCCCGCAGGGTTCAGTGTTGGGGCCGCAGCTGTTCACGTTATATATTAATGATCTGGATGAAGGGACTGGGGGCATTCTAGCGAAGTTTGCCGATGATACGAAGTTAGGTGGACAGGCAGGTAGTACTGAGGTGGGAGGCTGTAGAAGGATCTAGACAGTTTGGGAGAGTGGTCCAGGAAATGGCTGATGGAATTCAATGTGAGCAAATGCAAGGTCTTGCACATTGGAAAAACGAATACAAGCATGGACTACTTTCAAAACGGTGAGAAAATTCATAAAGCCAAAATACAAAGCGGTCTGGAAGTGCTAGTCGAGAATTCTCTAAAGGTAAACATGCAGGTTGAGTCCGTGATTAAGAAAGCGAATGCAATGTTGTCATTTATCTCAAAAGAGTTGGAATATAAATGAAGCGATGTGCTACTGAGACTTTATAAAGTTCTGGTTCGGCCCCATTTGGAGTACTGTGTCCAGTTTTGGGCCCCACACTTCAGGAGGGACATACAGGCACTGGAGCGTGTCCAGCGGAGATTCACACGGATGATCCCTGGAATGGTAGGTCTAACATACGAGGAACGGCTGAGGATCCTGGGATTGTATTCGTTCGAGTTTAGAAGGTTAAGGGGAGATCTAATAGAAACTTACAAGATAATACATGGCTTGGAAAGGGTGGACGCTTGGAAGTTGTTTCCGTTAGGCGAGGAGACTAGGACCCGTGGGCACAGACTTAGAATTAGAGGGGGTAAATTCAGAACAGAAATGCAGAGACATTTCTTCAGCCAGAGCGTGGTGGGCCTGTGGAATTAATTGCCACGGAGTGCAGTGGAGGCTGGAACGCTAAATGTCTTCAAGGCAGAGATTGATAAATGCTTGATGTCACAAGGAATAAAGGGCTACGGGGAGAATGCGGGTAAGTGGAGTTGAAATGCCCATCAGCCATGATTAAATAGCGGAGTGGACTCGATGGGCCGAATGGCCTTACTTCCACCCCTAAGTCTTATGGTCTTATGGACATCACCAATCTCAGCATCTGTATATCTGTTCCATCCACCTGATCATTAATATAGACTGTAAATATTTCAGAACCCAGCGCTGGTCACTGTGTGACCCTACTAGTTACGTTCTCTCTAAATGATTTATCCTGAGTGCCTGCTTCCTGTATGATACCCAGTCCTCCCCCATTCCTGAGGAACACAGTCGAAGAGTTGAATAAGAACAAGGAGCATCTGTGAGGAACCTAACCCCTTGATGAGGCTGATGTCAACGCGGCCTCTGTTCCACTTTCCTGCCATCTCTCCATCCTTAACCCTAGTGTCTTGTTGTAGATTGTACCACATGAAAAAATCCACTTCACATCTGCACTTTCAATTACTTTTAGCATTTTACAGACTTCAATGGGATCTCCTTTCATTCTTATATAGTCGAGAGTATAGAACTAAACTGCTCAATTACTCTTCATAAGACAAACACTTCAAATATGGAATCAATCTAATGAAGCTCTTCTGAATTGCCTCCAATGGAAATACCTCATTCTGCAGGACACCCAAACTGTACTCCAGTTGCAGCCTCACTCATGCCTTGCATAGCTACAGCAACACTCCCTACCTTTCTACTCTATCCTTTTATAAATAAACACTGAAATTATGCTTGCATTTCTCATTACTTGCAGTACCCACAGGATGGTTTTCTGTGATATGCAAGCAGGCACCCAGATCCCTCTGCACCTAAGCACTTTGATCTTTCTCTCCATTTAGATAATAATTTGTCTTTCTTTTATACTGGCCAACTTGAATAGCTCCATATTTATTCACTTTAATTTTCCTTGCTAAATGTTGGCCCATTCATCCAACCTATCCATGTGTTTTAAAATCTCTTGCATCATCATTCCGAAGTAGTTTCCCACCAATGCTAGTGTCATCTGAAAAGGTGGCGTTGTATTTTCTCTCCCGTCAACCGAGTACAGTAATACCATCGATTGCAAATGGTTAATGCATGAGTACTGAAATCAATGGCACAAACTGCATTTGCCAAAAGAAAATGACACATTTATTCCACCTGACGATATTTTGTTGGTTAACCAATCCTCCATCCAAGCTAATAAATTACTCCTAAACACATGTTGTCTGATCTTGCCATTTACTCTTTGGAGAAGCAACATATCCGATGCTTTCAGGAAGACCAGATATGTTCCATCTCCAGGATTCCCATTAACCACCTTGTTTGTGACATCTTCAAACAACTCAAGCAAACAATTCAAATACGATTTAGCCTTCGTAAAACCATGTTGACTCTGACGAATTGTGGTTTAAGTTTGCAAATGTCCTGAACAATGGACTCTAAAAATTTGCCTTAAGTTACAATAATTTATAGTTGCACTTTAGTCCCTGATGTATAACATTATTACAAGTTATTCCCTTTCGAAAACATTCACGTTTTCTTTGAATTCCTGTTTAATGGGCACAAGGCTTTAAGAGGTCTGCTCCAATTGAGTCAGAGCCATGTGTGGCTGAATGGACTCATCATTCTGCTGGTGTACAAACTCGATAGGCTGACGTCTTTCTGGTGTTCCCATGTTGCCATCTCCAAGGCCAGAATGACGTCCTCCTGTTGATATTTGAGAGGATTGGGAGATTATGGGATCTTCCTGTTGCTGGGTAACATTGAGGGGCTGATGGGTCTTCACATACTTCTCCATAACAGGTGGATATACTGAACAGTCTCCTCGTGTATCCCGGAGATGGGACCGAGGGAGTGATTGGTCTTCTCTTCTTCCCATACAACAGACACGTGCCTAAATTACCTCTTCCATTCTCATGAAAGAAGTCTCAGATAGTTTTTATCCTTATCCAACCCCCTTGCAATAGGCTCGGTGGGTCTGAATGGCCTCCTGTTATCCCAGTGTAACAATCTCCAGTCACTGTGTGACCTCTTCCAGTTCCTATGTTACAGACTTGAGGAGGCTGAATGGACTGATCATGTTGCTGTTTAACAGGATACTGGTGCAGCATGGCCTACTGTTATAGGCTCGAGTGGCTGATTGGCCTCCTTCTGTAAATGTATGTCCGGCTCCAGGGGCTGACTAGCCTCGTCCTGTTTTGGTGTAACAGGGTCGAAGGTCTGAATATCCTCCTGTTGTTCCTGTGTAACAGGCTGGAGAACGGAATGGATTCCTCCACTATCTGTGTAAT
The DNA here is from genome assembly GCF_037043375.1 of Chiloscyllium plagiosum. NCBI lineage: Eukaryota > Metazoa > Chordata > Chondrichthyes > Orectolobiformes > Hemiscylliidae > Chiloscyllium > Chiloscyllium plagiosum. Next base: position 92,496,769 of record NW_028270152.1, read on the forward strand.
TCACTTCACTTGTTAACTCCTTCTGTCATCTATGTTCAAATAAGTTCATCTTTGATTTTTGTAAACTCCAATGGCTACTGGGTCAACCTGATCACCCTTTCGTTAAAAGCTAGCACCTTCATTGCAGGAATCAGTTGAGGGAACCATCTTTGAGCTGCTTCCAATATAACAACATCCTATCTTCATAGAAGAGGCTAACTCTGTACACACTACTCCAGATGTGATCTCTCTGTACAGCAGCAGCTACACATTACCAGCCTTTTGTAAAGTTCCCACCCAGCTTAGAGCTGTCTCAGCTCTCTGGGGGAATACAGAGCATTGTTGGAAAATCATTGTCCTTCTCTACTCCATCGGTATAACGGGAGATATGGAGAAATTAAAGTTTGAGAAGATCATAAATGATGAATGAAATGGTCTCTGCAATTAATCTCCCCAGAGCCCACGTCACTCAGATTCCACAGAATCTAGTAAGGTGGAGCGCAAAAACAGCAAGGAGGAGCAAACATTGATGGGAGTTATATTTCAAAGTGAAAGCTGCAATACAAATGTTGGGCGTGTTATTAAACAGGAAATGAGATATACACATTGGTGGGTACTTCAGTAATAGGGTACTGTTTAAATTCTATCTAAACTGTGTTAACCCAATTGAATGCTCATGCTGGGAAAAATGGATTTCATGACCACGTTTGAGATGGTTTACATGAACATTATGTCGAGCACTGAGCTCAAGATCAGGTTATTTAGGAATTGGTGTTGAGTGATCAGAAGAGCTAATTGAAACTTTTGCTGGAAAGGACCTTTTGGGAACAGTGACCACAATGTATTGGTTTTCTTTTATGCTGTTTGAGTACACGGCAGTTTTTGTTTTATTTGAAGTAACCGTGAAAAATCTGAGTCATGCAAGCTCTGAAGGTGTGAGGCGAAAGTGGGGACTACAGATGCTGGAGATCAGAGTCGAAGAGTGTGGTGCTGGAAAATCACAGTCAGGCAGCATGCTAACAGCAGGTAAATCGATGTTTCGGGCATATGCCCTTTATCAGGATTGAAGCTTCTGGGCCAATGGGGCTGAGAGATAAATGAGAAGGGAGTGCGGCAGGGGGGAGGTAGCTGGGATTGCGGTAGGTAGATGAAGGTGGGGTTGAAAGTGATAGGTGACGAAGGGAGACAGAACGCCTCATCTACTGCATCCATTAAACCCAATGTGGTCTTCTCTACATCGGCGAGGCAGGAGGTCAACTTGTAGATCATTTCAGAGAACATCTCTGGGACAGCCACATTGAACAACTCCATCGCCTTGTGGCTGAGCACTTTAACTCCCCTTCCCACTCTGCCAAGGACATGAGGGTCCTGGACCTGCTCCATCACCAAACCCGAGCCACCAGAAGCCTGGAGGAAGAAAGCCTCCTCTTCTGTCTTGGGACCCTCCAACCACAGGGGGTGATAGTGGATTCCACCATTTCCCCTAATCCCACCTTATCCCACTCCAACCTTCAAAGTCAGCACAGCCCTTTTGAATGATCCTGTGCCCACCTTCCTCCCTATCAATCTGGTCCACCCTCCTCTCCGACTATCACTTTCAACCCCACCTTCAGACGAAAGGAGGTAGCTTAGAAAAATGCCAAGTGTTGCAGTAAGCCTGTGGATTCAGAGAAATGTAGGACCCAGCAAAGGATGACCAAGAAACTGAGAAGAAAATCAAAAAGAGAAAAAGCGTGCAGACGAAAGAAAAATATAAAGACTGCTAAAAAGCGTCTATCAATGTACGACAAAAAAATAAAAACAAGGTCAAATGTGGAGCAGTTGGTGTGCGTTCAGGATAATTTATTGCAGAGAACAGATAAATCGCAAGGAAAAGAAACAGTTTCTTTGTGTCTATCTTCATGGAAGAATGTCCAGAAATTCTCCCAGAAATACCAAGTGACAATGGGACTTGTGTAAGTAAAGTCTAAGATCATTCTTATCAGTGTTGAGGTCATCTTTGAAAAGAAAGCTGGATTGAGTATTTATAAATCTGACAGACTAGATGCACATCATACAAGAATTTTAGAAGAAGCAGCAATAGACATGTTGATTGCATCGTGGATTGTCACTTTATTTTCCGACACATTCCCGAAAGGCATTTAGCCAATCTGGACAAGGCAAAGGTTATAAATATTATTCAACAGTTTAAGAAAGGATGAAGATGGAGAGTGGTGAACTACAGACCAGTTATCTTGTCATCCGCAGTCAGGTATCTGTTGGACTCGATAACAAAGAACATGCTACTAGATATTTAGAAGGTAATAACATAACTGGGGAGTGTGAGAATGTACCGATGAAAGGAAAACCAGAAGTGACAAACATTGTTTTGGAATGGTTTAAAGATAGTTCTTGTGGACATAGGCAATGATGAACCATTGGATAACATATAGTTGAATATTCATGAGCTTTTTCTAAAGAACTCACACGTAAGTTCATAAGAAAAGTTAAACCGAGAGATTTTGGGAATAACATATGCAAATGGGAAAGTAAAAATTCGGTTTACATTCATGTGAATGTAATTGGAAGATAGAGGATGTCGTGCACCAGTTGCATCGAGCGTTGGTGAGACTAAACGTAGAATATTGTGTATCGTTCGGAGTCCCAATCTCAAAAAGAATACATTGACTACAGAGGAACTGCAAAAGGTATTATCCAGATTAATCCGTAAAATGGCAAGATTGTCTGCTGGGGAACCTCAGCCTGTGATCTCGAGTTTCAAAACATGAGAGTTTATGGTCGTACATCTTAGAAACATCGAAAGGACTGAATAACAGAGGGACATGGAGAAGTACAAGTAGGCGAGATAAGGGAGAATCCCACGATATTCTACACGGACAAGTAGAACAGAATAATCAGCAAACAGTTAGTGTCCATTAGAAACCAAAGGGGCAATCTGTGTGTCAAGCTGGAGAACATTGATGGATTGTTACATGAGACCTTCACATCTATTTTACTTGGGAGAAGGCGGAGGCAGATACAGAATTCACGAAGGTGGACTGGGAAGCTCTTGAACAGATTGATTTAAAATACGAGATTGGATTTGAGGTTTTGTTCTGTACAAATTTGGACCAATCTCCATGTCTGAATGAGTTGTATTACAGGCGGCTGTTGGGGTCAAAGGAGGAAAGATCCTGACTGAATATTTTAATTAGAATCTGACCATAGGGGAGATGCCAGAGAACTGGAGAACTGCTAATACAATTCCACTTCACAGTAAGGGTGGGAGAGATGGACCAGGGAACTATAGACGAGCGAGTATTAGATCACTGTTAAGGAAACTACTGGATAAAATAGGGAGGGAGAAAATCGAACTCCAATCAGAGTTGCAAGGTTTGATCAGGGATAATAATCATGACTTTATCAGGAGGAAGTCACATCCAATGGATTTGATTGAATTAGTTTGAGGAGGTAGATTATTTAGTTTTGTAGGAAGGCCTTTGACAAATTTCCACCTGGGAATCTGAAAAATAAAGTAAAATCTCACAATATGATGGATAACTTGGCAAGTTACAACGAAAATTGTCTTAGTAGCAGGAGACAGCGGGTGGTGGGAGAAGGCTGTTTGTGTGACTGGAGACCAGTGTCACGTGGTGTACCACAGAGATCAGTGCTGTATCCCTTATTGTTTGTGTTATTCATAACAAAATATAGATCTGAATGTGGAGGGGGGCTAGGTGGAGAGTGGGGAAGGTGTAATAAGTAAGTGTATGTTTGACATAAAGATTGGCTGGGTGATTCGCAGTGAGGAGGAAGGTCTTAAGTTTACAGGAAGATGCAGATGGAATGGTCAGATGGGCAGATCAATGGCAGATGGAATGTAACCCTGATAAATATGAGGTGATGCACTTTGGGAGATGGAACCAGGCAGTGGAGGACTCAATGAATGGCAGCACACTGGGAAGCTCAGATTGTGCTTCTCCACACATTCCTGAATTTGACTGGACAGGTTAATGCTTAAAACTTTGTTGCTGGAAAAGCGCAGCAGGTCAGGCAGCATGAAAGAAACAGGAAAATCGATGTTTCGGGCAGATTCCTGTAGAAGGCTTATGCCTGAAACGTTGATTCTGCTGCTCCTTTGATGCTGCGCTTTTCCAGCAACACATTTTTTAAGCTCTGATCTCCAGCATCTGCATTCCTCACTTTCTCCTGGACAGGTTAATGGACTAGTTAAGACTAGTTAACGCTACCTTGGGTGTAGCGTTTCCTAATCAGGGTGTAGATTATAAGAGCAATACAGGGTTTTGGTTCGGCCAAAATGGAGTACTGTATGTAGCTCCGGGAACCACATTCCAGGAAAGATGTGATTGTACTGGAGAGGGTGCAATGGTGATTCACCAGGATGTTCCGTGGGATAGAGCATATCAGCTATGGAGAGAGGCTGGATAAGCTCGGGTTGTTTACTTTGGAGCAGAGAAGGCTGAGGGGTCAGTGATTCAGAAGGATAAGATTATAAGCGACACGGACAGGGTGGATAGACAGCAGCTGTTCCTTTTTGTGAGAGGGTCAAGAACAAAGGAGAACACTGTTAAAGTGAAGAGTTTGAGGTTCAGAGATGATTTAAACATTTTTTCACCTCGAGGTGTGGGGTTCTGTGATTACTTCCTGAGAGGGGAATGATCAACTCACAATCGTTAAAAAGTACTTGGACGAGCAATTGGAAGTGTAATAACATTCCAGGCTATGGGCCTGGTGTAGGAAAGTGGGACTAATATAGATCGTGCTGTATTTCTGTTGGCACAGAGTCTATGCCCCTGTGAGTGTATGGTGTGGAAGGTCAATTATTGAACAGTTTAAGGCAGGAATTGATGGATTTCTGAAGAGTTATATTCATAAGGGTTATAAGTGTGAACTGTATTAGCTTGTTAAATTATGTCAATGTGAGAAATATGAGAAAGCAAGTGCAGTTTCCTTACAGTTTGAAACCAGAGAATGGAGAATGGGGAACAGGGAAATGGCAGAACTATGAAGCCACTACTTCAGTTCTGTCTTCACAAAACTTTCTAACAATATAAGGAAAACCGAGTGTGGTGTAGGAAAATGATAGAGTACATGGAACAATAAACATAGTAAGTAAATGGTTTAGCAGTAATTATTGTGGCTGAAAGTAATGGTAATAGACAACGCTAACATAGATTTATGAATTGGGAATTATGTTTGAGAAACAGGCTGGGAGACAAATGAAAGAGAAGCAATGGATGTAAAACATGTTGATTTTTAGAAAAATGTTGGTAATGCTCCAATCCCAATTTGCAAAATCAAATCTGAGTGGATTGGGGCTAATATATGGACATGTTTCTAGCATGGGACAGCTGGCAGGAAACAGTGAATCGAAATAAACAGACTCAACAAGTAATAGCCTAACATTGTCTGAAAGGTATGATTCTGTGAGTATGACTATGTCCCAGACTCCCCATTACCTTCCCCAGATAGCTCCTGTCTCATCAGCAGGGCGCACACAGCAGAAATGGCAGTACAGTGGGATACAGTTGGAAGGGAATTGCTCTTGGAGTCCTCAACAGTGACTCCGTATCCCATGAAGTCTCATGGCATCAGTTTGTACATGGGAAAGGAAACGTCCTGCTGATTTCCATGTACCAGCCTCTCTCAACTGATGAATCAGTACTCCTCCATGCTGACCAGCACTTGGAGGAAGCACTGAGGGTAGCACGTACGCAAGATGTACTCTGGGTGGGGGATTTCAATGTTCACCACCAACAGTATCTCAGCTTCAGCATTACTGATCGAGCTAGCCGGTTCCTAAAGGATATAACTGGCTGCAGGTGGTGAAGGAACAAACAAGAGGAAAATACATTCTTGACCACAGCCTTACTAATCTGCCAGTTGCAGAAGTATCTGTCCATGACAGTATCGGTAAGAGTGACCACCGCATAGTCATTGTGGAGACAAAGTCACACCTGCACATTGAGAATAACCTCCATCATTTTGGGTGGTACTATCACGGTGCTAAATAGGACAGATTAGAACAGATCTAGCAGCTCAAATCTGGGTGTCCTTAAGGTGTTGTGGGTCATCAATAGCAGCAGAATTGTACTCCCGCATAACCTCATGGCCTGGCATATCGCCCTCGCAACAATTACCATCAATCCAGAGGATCAACATTGGTTCAATGGAGTGTGCAGGATGGCAGGAGCAGCACCAGGCATACCTGACAATGAGGTGTCAGCCTGGTGAAGCCACCAAACAGGACTACTTGTGCGCCAAACAGCATAAGCAGGAAGTGATAGACAGAGCTAAGTGATCCCACAAGCAACGGTTCAGATCTAAGCTCTGCAGTCCTTCCACATCTAGTCGAGAAACGTTGGGGACAATTAAACAATTCATTGGAGGAAGAGATTCCACAAATAACCCCTTCCTCCATGATGGAAGAGCCCAGCACTTCAATGTATAAGATAAGGTTGATGCATTCGCAACAACCTTCAGTCAGAAGTGCTGAGTGGATGATCCATTTCAGCCTCCTCCAGTCGTCCTCAGCAATTCAGTTACCAGTCATCAACCAATTTGATTCAATCCACGTGATATCCAGAAACGGTTGGAGATACTGGATACTCCATAGGGTCCATAATCTGACAACATTCTGACAATAGTACTGAAAACTTGTGCTCCATAACTTGCCACTCCCCTCGCCAAATTGTTTCAATACAGTTACAACAATGGCTTTCCCCGATTACGTGGAAAATTAACCCAAGTATCTCCTGTATATAAAAAGCAGTACAAATCCAATCCGGCCAAATACCACTTCATCAGTCTACTCTCGATCATCAGTAAAGTGCTGGAAGGTCTCAGTGCTTTTAAGCAGCAACTTGCTCAGCAATACCCTTGTCAATGACGCCCAATTTCGGCTCCACCAGGGCCGCTCAGCTCCTGACCTCAGTACCGTGGTTAAAACATGGACAAAGGAGCTGAATCCAGAGGTAGGGTGAGAGTGACAGCCCTTTAATTCAAGACTGCACTCAACCAAGTGTGGTATCAAAGGGCGTTAGCAACCCTGGAATCAATGGGTATCAGTGGCAAACTCCCTGCTGGTTAGATTCATGCTTGACGCGTAGGAAGGTGGTCATGTTTGATGATGGTCAGTCAACTCAGCTCCAAATCTGTAGGGGTCCCTCGAGCAGTGACCGAAAACTTCTTCAGGACTGCTTCATCAATGACCTTCCCTCCATTTTAAGGTCAGAATGTTGTACATTCGCCAATGATGTTCGCCAATGATTGTACAATGTTCTGCAACATTTGTGGCTCCTCAGATACTGAAGCAGTCCATGTTCAAATGCGACAAGATCTGGAGAGTATCCAATCTAACAAGTGGCAAGTAATATTCAGCCCACACGAATACCAGACCAGGACCATCACCAATAAAATACAATCAAACCTGCCCCTTGGCATTCAATGGCTTTACTATCACTGAATCCCCCAGTATCAGATTCCTGGTGGGTAATCATTGCTCAAAAACTCACTGGTCTCGCCACATGAACACAGTAACTATAAGAGCAGGTCCGAAGCTAGGAAAACTGCGGCGAGTAACTCACATCCTGACTTCCAAAAGTCTGTCCATCGTCTACAATGTATAAGTCAGAAGTATAATAGGAGACTCCCAATTTGCCTGGATGAGTGCAGCCCCAACAACACTCAAGAAGCTTTATACCATCTAGGACAAAGCAGCCAGTTTGGCTGTCTCTTCATCCACAATGCTCCACCATCAACGCTCAGCAGCAGCAGCAGTGTTTTACTACCTACATGCTGCAATGAAAAGATTCACCAAAGATCCTCAGATACCATCTTCCCAACTCACGACCATGTCTATCTAGAAGGACAAGGACTACAGATGTATGGGAATACCATCATCTTTAGGTTCGCCTCCAAGCTATTCACCATCCTGACTTGGAAATATATCACCGCTCCTTCACAGTCACTGGGTCAGAATCCTGGGATTCCCTTCCTAATGGCATTGGAGGTCAACCACAGCAGGTGAACTGCAGCGCTCAACAAGGCAGCTCACCACCACCTTCTCAAGGGCAACTAGGGACAAGCAATAAATGCTGGCCCAGCCAGTGACACCCATATTCACGAAATAAATAAATAGAAATTAACAGAAGACGGTTGCTGAGGTGTCGTAGGGATCGGTGCTTGGGGCCCAGCTGCTCACAATGCCCTTTAAACATTTGGTTGCTGGAATCAGATACAATATATCCCAGCCTGCTGACAGCACTAACTGATGTGGGATTGTGAGTGGGTGAGGAGGATGTAATAAAGCACCGAGAAGACTAAGACAAGTGGAGTGAATGGGTAAATACGTGACAGATGGAGAACAATTTAGATCCAGGCGACTGTGTGCCCTTTGTTGGAAACGATAAATTGGCAGCCTACCATTTGAAAGGGATTGGTTGAAACATGTTGATCTACAAAGGGACGTATGCTCCTTTTTGTTCTTTCCTTCTGCATAAACCTCTGACGAACCCTGCAGCGCAGTGTGTTCTGTAACCAGAAGTCAATACTAGGAATGACATTGCCACGCTGACCAGTGTACACAGACCCACCAAGTGGGGATCTGCAATACTGAAAAGGATCTGCATCTCCTTGTACACCAGTCACTGAAAGCAATATTGCAGAAACAGAAAGCAGTGAGGAAGATAAACGGTGTGTTGACCTTCATTTCAGGGGGATGTGAGTCCAGGAGAAAATGTATCTTACTGCAGCTGTACAGGGCCTAGTGAGATATCATCTTGAACATTGTGCAGTATTGTGGGCAGTTTTGGTCTCCTTACCTGATAAAGGACAAACCTGACATTGACAGAGAGCAGTGAAGGATGACCAGACTGATCTCTGGGATGACGGGCTTGTTGTGGGAGCAGAGTTTGGGGAGACTGGGCCTGTATTCCATGGGGTTTAGGAAAATGAGTGGAGATCTCAGTGAAACATACAATACTCTGACAGGGTGAGACAGATTGGAATCAGGGATGATAATTCCCCTAGGACTTCTAAAACAAGGCCACAGTATTCGGTCCAGGCAGGTCACTCTGCATTGAGATGAGAATAAATGTCTGCTCTCACTGACTGGTGAACATGGGGAATTCGCTCGCACTAGGAAAACTAGACACTGATTATAAATAAGGATTTAGAGACAGTAAAGGGATGGTGGGAGAGCAGGAGTACGGTGTGGAAATGAAGGGCCAACCATCATTATTTTGAATTGGTTAGCAAACTCGATGGACCAAACGGACCACTGCACCGCCTATTTTATAGCTTCCCAAGGTTACTCACATTAACGGATATGTATATCTATGGGGTAAGTGTATTGAGAAGATTTTTTCCATGAACTAGAATGGGGAGGCTAAATGTGTTTTCCATTTCCGATGTTTCTGTGCAGTCTGTGGGAAAGCTCTGTAAATGTTGTCACAAGCTCTCAAATGTTAGGAATGAGGTTTCTGCAGGGTCGACAGGACTCTGTTCCAATTCCCTTTTCCGACATTGATTCTTGAGGCCGGGTGTTCTGTCCAGTTTCATCCTTTCAGACCTCGGAGTAGTTTGATACAAATGAGTGCCCTTGCTTGGCAATTTCAGAGAGCATTGAAATGTTTATCACATGTCAGGGTCTTTGGAGTCACTATTAGGCCAGCCCAGGAAATCACGGGAGATTCACTTCCTAAAAGTACATTGGAGAAGGAAATTCTGTTTATAATCCATATTGGCTTCAAGGTCTCTGTTACTGACCTCAGATTTTAGATCTTGATATTTTATTAATTGTCTTTAACTTCCACCCGCTGCCAGAGCATTAGCCTGGTCTGGATTAATAATCCAGTGACATTTCCACAGCACCATCTCCACATGGGGACCTGTCAAAAATCACACTGAGCAGGTTATTTCTGTGCTGCTTGACTGCTCTGTCAAAAAGAACTCCCACCAATTTGACTGTCATGATGGGAATGAGGAGGTGGTAATTGGTCAGATTGTAATTATTCCCGTCCTAAGGAACGGGACATAGCTGAGTAATTTTCCACATTGCCAGGGAGATGTCAGAGTTGGAGCTGGAATAGAAAAGCTTCCCTAGGGACACGGCTTGTTGTGCAGCACAAGTCTGCAGTCCTATTGCAGGAATGGAGTCAGGACCCATTGAATGTGTCGTATCTACTGTGTTCAGCTGTTTCTTCATGTCACGGGCAGCGAATCAAATTGGTTGAAGACTGGCATCTGTGATTTTGTGGGCATCATGATGAGGGTGAGGTGTATCATCGACTCAACACTTCTGGCAGAAGATGGTGCAGATAAAGCATCCTTCTCTTTTACACTGATGAAGCAGGTCTGTTCCATTATTTAGGATGGGGATGTTTGTGGAGCCCTCTCCTCCAGTCATTTGTTTAATCGTCCATCACCATTTATGACTGAATGTGGCAGAACTGCAGGGCTTCGATCAGATCTGTTGGTCATGTCTGGTAGCTTTAATGAGTTAGCATCAGTTGTTGTGGTTCTGTTCGCCGAACAGGAAGATTTTGTTGCAAACGTTTCGTCCCCTGTCTTGGTGACATCCTCAGCGCTTGGGAGCCTCCTGTGAACCGCTTCTGTGGTGTTTCCTCCGGCATTTATAGTGGCCTGTCCCTGCCGCTTCTGGATGTCAGTTTCAGCTGTCCGCTGTAGTGGCCGGTATATTGGGTCCAGGTCTATGTGTTTGTTGATGGAGTTTGTGGATGAGCGCCATGCTTCTAGGAATTCCCTGGCTGTTCTTTGTTTGGCTTGCCCTATAATGGTAGTGTTGTCCCAGTCGAATTCATGTTGCTTGTCGTCTGCGTGTGTGGCTACTAAGGATAGCTGGTCGTGTCGTTTCATGGCTAGTTGATGTTCATGAATGCGGATCATTAGCTGTCTTCCTGATTGTCCTAAAGAGTGTTTTGTGCAGTCCTTGCATGGGATTTTGTACAAATCTTCACCCAAACATTGAGTTTGCATCAAATTAAGGTTCATGTGATTCTGACTCTGACATGTTCACCCACACTCGTCACTGAGCCATAGATGGTGTTGATGGTCATGACAGACTGAGGTGTTATCCTGGGCAAAACGTCACAGGTTGTGGTTGAATGCAGGTCTGCCTCTCCTGCTGCTGTGGTCTACAGCACTACATGAATACGCAGTTTCGAGCTGCAATACCTGCAATGCAATTCTGCTGTCTGTTCCCCAATTCTCACTGACACCCATTCACCCATCAGCCCTGCAGTCAGTGACCTAACCTGGTTTCTGATTTGGAAATATTTCCATTTTCATACTCTCATTCTGCTGAGGGTCTGTCTCCCCGGGTCATGCTTCCAAGCTGACACAATCCGCAAAAGCATTTAACTGATCTTAATTCAAATGGTTAATTCACCTGAATCTTTTTCCTTGAGAAATACCATCTGCTGTGTTTAAAGTCAATGTGTTTCCTCTGTTTCTTTCCCTGACCATGATTAAGAGCTTTGTAGTGTCAGTGATGCCAGCATTATTTAGTTGCAGAGCCAATAAATTCTCTGGATTCCCAATCATCTTCACCACATTGTATATTTTCTCGTTTGGTTTGATGCCTTATCACTCATGGCTGCCTTGTTCTCCCATGAGTATGTTTCAATTTCTTGGGGTTGTATTTCTTGTATTATCTTCCGAATTATCCCCCGAACCTCCTCTCATTGCTGCCCCATGGTCTTACCTGCTCAGCTCCCCTTCCAATTAACTCTGGCCAGCTCCACCCGCATGTCCTTGTAGTCACATTGCTTAATTATAGCCACATTACATCTTGAAGAGAGCATTAGATATAAACTGAAAGAAGGAGTTTTTGGAGATGGGACACGAAGAATAATTCGTGGATTTCTTAACTAGATACAAAGGGACAATGAGAGAAAGGACATAGATATGGAAATGTGGAAAATGAGAAAACTACATTATCGAAAGAAGTAGATGAACATCCCCCAATGTTTTGGCAATGCCTGTGTGCTGTGGTTCTTTGTACAGTGCATGTACAACAGAGTAATATGTTCAAATGCTGGGTCTGATGCCAGATTATTTATCTCCAATAATATGACAGACACTAGCTTTGGAAAGAACACAGCAGGGCAACATATTGAAATCCCAGAAGAAAGGGGATTAACTGAAATAAGTTGGGACACCAGAATCAAGAATTTGGAGCACACTTCCTGGTAAGAATGAGAGACTAGAATTGGGAATCCCAGAAAAGGAGGGAACGTTGAGAGGATCAAATCATGTTTTAATATTTTATCAATTTTATACATCATATGCATCATTTTTCGTTAACTGTGTCTCTGTTGTTCTTTGACAATGTGTTGTGCACATATGAAAAATGCGACTTATCTGCACACACACATTGATTAAACAGTGTATATAAAATCATTTTTCCACCATTGAAACTGTCCTGTTGTCGTGTTACGAGGATACATGAACACCAACTAGCCACCAAAAGACATGATGCACTATCACTATGTTCCATAAATACAGACAAAGAAGGGCACCACTTTGACTGAGACAAAGCACACACACATACTAAGACACGCAAGGACCTTCTTAAAGGAATGGTATTCTAACCAGAAGTCCATCAATAAACGCATCAATTTAGATCCTGTCTGCATTCTCTTGTTAAAGTAACCGGAAATGACATCACCCACTTTAAGAAACCAAGACCTATAAATAGAGAGGCGGCACATACCACCAGAGCTTCAGCAGATACTCTCAGTGATGATGTCACCTAGTCATGAGTACGAAACTTCTGAAAACAAACCTTGAAGCTCAGCGAGCTAACTTGCACACATATAAATTGTTATTTTTTGTTTATTAGTGGAATTTATGAGTTCTCTGTCTCTCACGTTTTGACAGATTATGATGTGAGGTGAGCTTTTCTGGGTGTGTGGTTTTAATTTACAGAGGTGCTCGACATTGATGTCATAACAGTTTGGGGCCTTGCCGTGTGGCACTTGGACCAACGTGAACAGATTTGAGATACAACAGGCCCCAGAAAATTCCAACTCATTGCAATTAGTGACTTTGATCTTCAAATAAAACCAGTGGGAAAATTGGTTTTATTTTGTTACTTGTGGTTGGTTAAATGAAAAGTGAGGGAAATGGCTTTAAACATTACTAAAGAGGTTCCCAAATTTTCCAAGGAAGTTTAGAAAGACAGAAGGAGGACATTTTTTAGAATTAGCAAATAGGTTGGAATTGTGTTTAACCAGGGATAAAAGAGAAGTTGAAATTGTAATGGAGTTGGTCAAGCACTTTGATGTATCAGAGAAACAGGCAACTGCAGTAGAGTTATAAAAACTTAAATTGCAAATGTGGCAACTGGAGTTAGAAGATAAATGAAGGGACGGAAACATAGAGAGAGAGACGAAAGTGAAAGAGAGGAAAAAGAAAGAGAGAGGGGATTTGAAATTCAGAAGTTGGGAATTAGACAAGAAAGTTAAATTAACAGGATGGAGATGAAGGGAGAACGTAGGGATGAATACAGCTAGGTTAGTAGCTTGCCATATTTCGGTGAGAAAAATGTCAAAATCTTTTTTATTTCATTTGAAAAAATGGCTAGGCAGATGACGTGTCCAGTGAACTTGTGGGTAATGCTAGTTCAGACGAAGCTGGTGGGAACAGCTGGTGAGATATGTGCAGCGCTGTCAGATGAGGGATCAAGAGATTATCAAGATGTCAAACTGGCTATTTTGATTGGTTATGATTTGGTACTAGAAGCATATAGACAGAAGTTCAGAAAAATAGAGAAGGAACCAGGTCAGACTTTTCTTGAGTTTGAAAGAAATAACCAGTCATTTTGACAGGTGGGTACTGGCCTTAAAAATGGATAACACCTGTGAGGCTTGTGGGGAGAGTATTCTGCTGGAGAAGTTAAAAGACTCACTTCTAGAGATAGTAAGAATTCATGTGAATGAATAGAAAGTTCAAGAAGTGAGAAGCACGGCAGAAATGGCAGGTAAATATGCATTGTGACATGTGATGAAATTTAGCTTCTGGCAGGAATTTCATCCTGTGAGGGATAGACATTTGGAGAATGGACGATCACACATTACAAAGCGAACAGTAGCTCACAATAGTTTACCACAGGTGAAGAAAGAAGCCCAAGAGGGTTGGAAGATGGTGAAAGGCCTCCGGTGCTCTCACTACAACGGAGTGGAACACATAAACTTACAGTGCTGGTGGTTTAAAAAGGGCACAGGAAAAAAGTTGTTTTCACTGCAGTAAGCTGGGACACACCGTGCTGGGCGTTAAAGGAAAACACTTTGGGGAAAGATGCGGTAGAAGAGGCTCAGCCCAGTGGCATTAGTGAAACTGGTAAAGGAGACGCCAAGTGGAGCCGAGGAGCTGCAGGAAATTGCACAGCCTAGGCAAGGGCTGGGTATGGAGGCAGTGCCTGATCTCTCTAAAGAATTCACCTCTGTAGATAAAGTTTACTCAGAAAGAACGGGGGAGTTGGACAAGAAGTTAGAATTTTGTGAGATACGGGATCTACTCAGTCTCTAATAGTTGAGAAGTGAGGCGCCGGAAAAGCACAACAGATCAGGCAGCATCCAAACAGCAGGACAATCGAATATCAGGCAGAAACCCATCGTCAGGAACATGAGGCGGGGACAAGGGGGCTGAAAGATAAAAACGAGGGTAGTAGCTGAGCTGGTGGGAGGGTCACTGGGAAGGCAATAAGAAGATGTAGGTGGGAGTGATAGTGACATGTCCGAGGGTAGGGTGGAGTCGATAGATGGAAAGGAAGATGGCTAGTTAGGGTAGTCCGAGAGGGCAGTGCTAGTTTGAACAGCTGGATCGGGGAAAGGTTGGTGGAGGGGAGATTTGGAATTTGGTGAAGTCAACGTTGATGCTGTACAGTTTGAATATTCCAGCTGTCCTACCACCGATAGGAGTCCTATCACCCTCCTGTCCGACCTACCACCATCATACCCCGCTTGCATCTACCTATCGCCTTCCAAGCTCCTTCCACCTATCTCCACCCCCACCCTCCCATTTATTTATCAAACTCCTTCCCCCTCCCTTACCCCCCACTTTCCTGATGAAAAGCATTTATGCCTGAAACGTCAACGCCCCTGCATCTCGGATGCTGCCGACGTGCTGTGCTTTCCCAGCCCTACACTTTTCAACTCTCATCTCCAGCATCTGCAGCCCTCACTTTCTCTCACCCTCTAATAGTAAGAAATGAAAGTTTTTTTCACTCTTTCTGGCATGTTAATCAAGAGCATGTTAATTTGTGGAATGGGGACAGAAATTAAGCATTCCCTTGTGTAACATCAGAATGGGATGCCAAATCAAGATAAGGGAAGTAACAGTAACAGTGAGTAACAGAGTGTCAGTTCCAGGAATACAGTTTATTCTTGGGAACAATTTAGCAGGAGGCGAGGTGCGATAGGCACCCCTTGTGGTGGAGCAGCCAAAGGAAGACTAGGGAATTGGTGAGTTAAAAGAAAGTTAACCAGGAAGTTTTCCAGACTGTGTAGGAAAATGATCCCACTGTCATAAGTTACAGCAGGAAGGAAAAACGAACGTAAAAGACAAATGGGTTGATGCTCAATGAACTGACCCCCGTTTGATGTAACGGTGCAGGAAAAACCTGAACAGGCACAGAAAAGGAATCAGAATATATTGTTGAACGTTATTAACTTAAAGATAGAATCATAAAATTAAAATGCAGACCCCGATAGGTTACTGCAGAATGGAAATGGGCCGATGTGCACCAGATTGTGTTCGCAGTAATTTACAGTGTTACAGGTAGCTCATAAACTAACTGCAGGCGGTCATTTAGGTGTACAGAAGACTCAGGCTAAGGTACAGAAGCATTTCTAGTGGCCTGGAATGCGCAAGGACGCTGTTAATTTTTGTTGTACGTGACATACATACCAAATGGTAGGTAAGTAACAGGCAGTAATAAAACCAGCACCTTTCTTGCCAATTCCTGCATTCGAAGAACCTTGCACGTGGGTTATGATTAATTGTGTAGCTCCCCTTTCTAAAGTAAAAGTGGAAAACAATATTTGCTGACCATAGTGGATGCGTCTACCAGATTTCCAGAGGCAATTCCATTATTGGAGTGTCAAGGCAAAAAGGGAGGTGGAGGAGTTGGTACCTTTCTTTACTCATTGTGGACTGCCCAGAGAGATTCAGTCAGACCAAGGGTCTCATTTTACCACTCAACTGTTTAAGGAAGTCATGGATGGCTTAGGAATACAACACTTCAAATCATGGGCGTCCCATCCTGAATCCCAGGGAGCCTTGGAAATTTAGCATCAGACGCTGAAGACTATGTTAACAGCGTACTGTCAGGGTTGGCCAAATGATTGGGATAAAGGTGCCCCATTAAATTGTTTGCAATTAGAGATGCCCCAAATAAATCTATTCACTTTACTTCCTTTGAGTTAATATTCGTACATGAAGTGAGAGCTCCTTTGAAATTAATTAAATAAAAATTGACAGGACCGAAGTCGGAAATCTCACACTTGGATTATGTGTATGAGGTGAAGGAGAGAGTAGATGGAGTAGGTGAGTTTGCTAAACAGTATCTGAAGAGCACAACATAGAGTGAAGCAGGTGGCAGATATAAACACTGAAACTTTGAAGATTTCCCGTGGGGATGACGTATTAGTATTGTCACCAGTGGTAAGAAATCTCTTCAAAGCCAGGTTTAGTGGCCCCTTTCAAATTAAAAAAAAATGTGGAGTCAGTTAAACTATCTAGTAAAAATACCAGAGATGACAAAAAAACTTTACCGAGTATTTCATATGAATGAATAATGCACCACCACATTTAAGACTCAGGAACAGAGCTGAGGCCAGATGAACAAATTGTGCAGGTTATCTGTATGATGTAGTGATCTTTAGCAAGTGATTGAAAGCTCCCATGTTACAGTTGACAGAGCATGTTGAACGATTACAAAAAGCAAACTTGGGAATAAACTTAAAGAAAACAGAATTCTTGAAAGCAGAGGGGACGTTCCTGGGACATTACATTGGCCATGGAAGGTTGCCTCCATGGAACACAAAGACGAAGGGCTTTGAGGAATTTCCACGACCATCCTCGAAGAAAGAGGTGCTTCGATGTTTGGAACTGAGTGGATTCTATCATAAGTTTGTTCCAAACTTCAGCAGTGTATGGGCACCACTGATGGATTTATTAAAGAAGAACACAGTATTGTGTTGGACAGAACAATGCCAGGAGGCATTTGAGAATTTTAAAGCAGGATTAATCACCGCACCAGTTTTAGCTGCACCAAATATTCTGAAACCCTATGAAAATTCTGTTTGATTTTCGGGATATAGGGCTCGGAGATGTATTGATACAGAAAGATGATGATGGAACTGAATGGCTAATTGGCTACTTGTCGAAAAAACTCAATATCCACCAGAAACAAAATACAAAATCTCCATTATTGAACAAGAATGATTAAGTTTCACACTGGCCTGACAATATTTTAATGTGTATATGACAAACAAATTGTCGGAGATGGTTGTGGACAATGACAAATCTCTTGCATTTTTTGGAATAGGTAAAGAGCAGAATATGAGACTATTTCATTGGAGTCTTACCTTACCGACTTTAAACTCACAAAATGTACATGCTGCGGATCCTACAATGTGATAGCAGATGTGTTTTCACGGATTTAAAGGAAAAAGTATAGGTAAGATTTGCCTTATTCCAGTGTTATAATGGTGTGCAGAATTGATATGAATGATATAACTGAGATCAATACTTTTGTATTTCATAAAATTGGGATTAAGAATTGGAGGAAAAGAAATGTAGCCATCTTTTCATTCTGCTGTTTCATTTTATTTCCTGAAGTGGGGAGATGTTACGAAGCCAAAAACATGTAGGGTACTTTAAAACAGAACGGGTTTTGCCGAATAGAAATTAAAGCCACAGATGCCAGCTAAATGTCACACTGTTCCACATGTCACCATTAGCTGAGAAATAGATACCTGAGTTTTGGTTGCTGTTTTGAAAGCCATTCAAATGAAACCAAAGAGTTTAAATAACGCTCAGGAAACCAGAAGCCAACAGAATTGAATATTATTATTTGGATAGCTGGACAGCAACCAAATTATGAGAATTATTATATCATGGGGAGTATACAAACCCAGCATTTTGAACACTGGTGGGAGAGCTACTGCCATGCAACAGCAGAGCCACTGCTGCAGAGCAGGAGTGCTAACTGGCCATCTCAAACACTCTCTATCAAAGATACATGTTCATGCAAACGTACTTGCAATAAAAAAATGACCAGGGAGATCAGCAGCTGAAAGAGTGAACACAGTGGGGAAGATAGAGACTGTGTGGTCTTGAGATTGCAATGTTTAATATGTGGGCTGTTGGAACAGCATATTTTTACAGAGTTGGAGTCAGGTAGTAAATAGCTTGTATCTGTGAATAGTTGATGTTTAGTGTTCACTATTAAAGTTAAGAAACAAACTTGTTAATTTTTGTTTAAATAGTCGAATATAGGAGATCTGTGTCACTCATATTTTAATAGATTACGAGGTGAGGCGAGCTTTTCTGGGTGTTTGGTTTTAATTAACAGAGGGGTTCATCTCCACCTTGTAAATGTCCATCTACGTTAGCCCCATTTCCCTGCAGTTGGCCCATATCCTTCCAATCCTTTCTGATCGAATATTTATCCAAATGCATTGAAATGTTGTTAATGTTCACCCCCCAACCACATCTTCTGGCAGCTCATCCATGTGCCAGCCTCTGTGTAAAGAAGTGACCCCTCAGGTTCCCTTTTATTCCTTCCCCTCGAACCTTACACTGATCCCCTCTAATCCTCAATTCTGAACACCTGGGAAAAAGACTGAGATCATTAACCCTATCCATACCCCTCGTGATTTTATACAGCACTATAAGGACTCCCTCAGTCTCCTACACTTTAACGAAAAGGTCCTAGCTTGTCTAACCTCTCCCTGTAACTCAGATCATTGGGTCCTGGCAACGTCTTTGTAAATTTCTTCTGCACTCTTTCTAATTTAATAACATCTTCCCTATAACAAGGTTACAAAAACTGAACACAATACTCCAAGTACGGTCGTACCAAAGTCCTGTGTAACTGTAGCTTAAGTTCCCAAATTCTATACTCAATATCCTGCCTGATGAAGGCCAATGTGCTAAAAGCCTTCTTCACTGCCCTCTCTACCTGTGACTCTACTCTTAGAGAACCGTGCCCGTGAAAACCAAGGTCTCTCTGCCCAATGCACCCCTTAAGACCCTCCCATTCACCGTGAAACTCCTACCTTGATTTGAGTTTCCAAAATGCAAGACGTCACACATCTATATTAAATTTCATTTGCCATATCTCGGCCCACTTCCCCACCTGATTAAAGTCCTGCTGCAATTTCTGATAAACTTCCTCACTGATCACGCTACCACTTATTTTAGTGTCATCTACAAACGTACTAATCATGCCTTGCACATTCTCAACCAAATCATAGATAACAAACAGCAATGGACACAGTCTCCAGTCTGACTATCATCCTTCCACTAAACCCTCTGCTTCCGATCATCAACCCAACTGTGTATCCGACTGGCCAGTTCCCCCAGCATTCCACGTGATGGAACTTTCCAGAGCAGCCTGTCATGTGGAAACTTATCAAAGGCCCTACTGAAATCCATAGAGACTAAATTTACAGCTTTGTCCTCGCAAACCTTCCTGGTCACTTTATCAAAGAACGCTAACAAATTTGGGAAGCATGATCGCCCACTCACAAGTCTACTGTGACTGCTCTGAATCAAACCCTGTGTAAGTAACGGGTGCAGTCAATGGTATGCTGTCCTTCATTGTAAGATGATTCGAGTACATCAGCAAAGCCATCTTCCTGCTGTTGTCGAGCCTTGCGGAGAGAGCTTTTGGGACACTCTCTACGGATTTGATCTCCTTTGTAAGGAATGCTATCCTTCCCACAGATACAGATGGCGGTATCATGAGGGTAGAGTGAAGAACCTGAGAGTTTAATCTGCAAAGCTGTGAAATACGAAGAAATGGTGATGCTGAAACGAGGTGTAGCAGGTGTATTTCCAAATGACACATTGATAGGGTGAGAAATTCCATACTTTACCCAGGACTGATTGGTGTGATTTATTGTCACGTGTACCTCAGTCCAAGGAAACACTTTCTTTCTGAGCAGTGGAGGCAGATCATAGTAAGCATGGCCAGACAGATCATAATGTGGAAATAGACTTCGACAGAGTAAGGCATACAGGTTACACTGCACAAGACAAGCACTCGACAAGATCAGCATGAGCAAGATCAGCATTATTTGAACATAGAGAGTCGATTCATCAGTCTAACATGACTTTCCTAATAGTTTATATGCCTAAATTAACTATCCCCATGTTATTGTGCAGTCGGCATGTGAGCCCGTACTGAACGTCAGGTTGCATATAATCCCCAACAGCAGCCACAGTACCTTCGATCTGAAACAGGTAGCCATTCCCACCAACTTCCGCCCTACATAGAGAACACCAGGCTGGCTTCTTGGAGATGGAAGGTGCCTTCTTGAGACTTCACACAAGACATATAGCTTCCCTCCTCAACACTAGAAAACCACGTGAAAGTCCCACGTGTGTATCATGAGCAACGGAGCCAGGAGGAACAACGTGGAGCAGTCTGTCTGTGCAGCCTCTGATCCACTTGTTCATCATGTTGGAGCATCAATCTGGAGATAGTGAAGACTGCCGATCTGGAGATTGTAGTAGAGAGTAGATTGCTGGAAAAGCACAGCAGGTCAGGCAGCTCCGAGGAGCAGGGGAATCCACGTTTTGGGCATAAGCCATTCATCAGGAATCAGCATCAATTACCTCATTCTGTCCCTTTGCAAGTGCGTTGAGGGGAAATGGCCTCGTATTGTTCCTGTGTAAGTGACTTAAGGGCTGAATGGCCTCCTCCCTGTTCCTGTGTAAGTGACTTTAGGTGCTGAATGGCCTCCTTCTGTTCCTGTGTAAGAGACTGAAGGAGCTGAATGGCCTCATCGTGTTGCTGTGGAAGTGGCTTTAGGGGCCGAATGGCCTTCCCCTGTTCCCGTGTAAGAGACTCCAGGGGCTGAATGGCCTCCTCCTATTCCTGTGTAAGTGACGCAAGGGACTGAATGGCTTCTTTCTCTTCCGATTGGACAGGACCAAGGGCCTGATTGGGTTACCCCTAAATCCTGTTTGACAGCTCGATGTGCTGACAAGTGTGATGATGCCGCAGTCTTTGAGAGGTTATTTTGTCCTGGTTTCTTTTCAGAGAGAGATTGAATGATCGTTACCAAACTGGTTCGTTAAGGCCGAGATGGAAATGTGTTGCTGGAAAAGCACAGCAGGTCAGGCAGCATCTAGGGAACAGGAGAATCGACGTTTCGGGCATTAGCCCTTCTTCAGGGCTAATGCCCGAAACGTCGATTCTCCTGTTCCCGAGATGCTGCCTGACCTGCTGTGCTTTTCCAGCAACACATTTCCATCTCTGATCTCCAGCATCTGCAGACCTCACTTTCTCCTGGTTAGTTAAGGCCACTGAGTAAACAGCTAGGGAGGTTTTGGGTTAATTTTAATGCAGACTGAATGGGTGTGGCCAGCTCTCACAAATTACGATCTCTGGGTTTTGGTTTCTAAGTAGCATCAGAAACTATTGGGGTCTCCATAGAGTTGGAAGCTTCAGTGACTATCTCCTGGCTGCTACTCTCTCTGAATTTTCTCTTGGTGCTGTTTTTAATTCCTGGATTAGAGAAATGTTTGTGACAATCTGTGTCTGAATTTTCCTTTTTGCCAGGGGCTGTGTTTATGGGATTTTCCTATATTGGTTCAGTTAATTAGTAATAGTTCCTAGATTTGTTATTCTGTTAACTTGTCCAATAGAACTACATTTTTCTAAATTCCTCTTTCTTTGCTTTCATTTTATCTTTCGTATTTCAATAAATAGTGTTTAGCTTCACACCGAGTAGTTTGACCTGTCACATTGCATCTGGAACAATCACTTTATATTCCGTTTAAAATAAAAAAAAGTCTAGGTTACCGCCTTCCAATATTTTCGAGGGGCTCTGGTGTGGTCCATCACACTAGACTCCTTCTCTTCCTGAGTAATATGCTGGAGGCACTGAATGGGCTGTCCCTGTTCTTCTCCAATAGTGTCAATGGGCTGAATGGCTTCCCCATATTCCTGTGAAACCAGCGTGAGGTGCTGAATGAACTCTTATTTTACTGTGGTAATGTGCAGTGTCAGGCAGTGCTGGTAGATGAATGTTACGGACCATTTAACAGCACATGTCTCAATGGAGTCTGGGTCTTGCTGCACATTGACACAGATTAGTTCAGGAGCTGAAGGGGGTACAAAATGTTCTGAACATTGTGGAATCTTCAGTGACCATCCCCACATTCTGATCTTATGTTGGTGAGGGTGGGGACGGGAGACATTGATGAAGCAGCTGAAGCTGTTTGTGAAGAGGACGCTACCCTTAGGATCTCGCACAGAGGTGACCCAGGACTGAGATGATGAACATCTTCCTTTGTGCCATGTTTGACTCCAAACACTGGAGAGTTTACTCTGATTCCCATTAAGTCCAGTTTTGTTTAGCTTCTTGATGTCAGCAGACGTCAACCACTGCCTTGATATCAGGGCCAGTCATTTGTACTTGAACCCTTGTCTCAACCTCTTTTGTTCATATCAATAAACCATGATATAGGAGCAGCAAGTGTTTTCTTCAAACAGGTGGGAATGAATGTCAGGATTTCTCGTCTCAAGAGTGTTGGGGAGAAAAAATGACTGAAAGTATTTGAAGAGGAGGTAGATAGATATTGACCTGTCAGAGAGTTGTGGGCAATGATAAATTGGGTGTGAAAGAAGATTTGAGACAGAGAGCAGATCAGTCATGACCTTAGTGAAGGGCAAGGCAGGCTTGGGGAGTGAACGACCGGTTCCTGTTTCTGATGTTCTCACATTCTGTTATTGGAACGTTCGTGGGTGTTATTTTCATGAATGTCTGTTATGGAATGTTGCACGCAAGGGGACCAGAGGATTTTGTGAGCCAGCGCTGTGTGAGGTATGGCGGCTGCATTCTCAGTGAATCTGAGTCTAAACATGACCAACAAATGAAGCCTAAGTTGCAGAGAGGGGAAGCTCTGTAAAGAGAGATGAGGGGCGTCTGTCATACCCGTGCCTGGATTTTCCAATTGCATTTCCCAAATCACGTCAACGCGTGTGTGACAGTCTTGAGAGGCTGACTAGTCTCCTCTGTTTCTGTGCAACAGGTTATAGGAGTAAGTGGCCTCCAACTGTTCCTGTCCAGCAGGTATGCGGGGCTGGATGGAATGCAGAAACATGGGACTGAGGAGCAGGAGTGGGACATTAGATACTTTGAGCCTTCTCCACCAGGTACTAAGATTGTGGACTCAGCCCCACTTTCCTGTTTGTACACTATTACCCGTGTCTCACTTCCCTGTCAAATATTTAACTAAACAGCTTTCAATCCATGTGAACATAGAGGCACAATAAACTTCCAGTGAAGAAAATTCACACTTGAAAGGTCCTTTCAGAATCCTTCGCCATCCCTCTTATAGAATCTGACAGTCATGCAGAACGGAAACAGACCCGTTAGTCCAATCTATTCACTCCGATCAGACATCAACTCTGACCTAGTCCTATTTGCCAGCATTTGGCCAATATCCCTCCTCTTTCAGATACATTTTAAATGTGCAATTGTAGCCGCC
The DNA here is from genome assembly GCF_037043375.1 of Chiloscyllium plagiosum. Lineage (NCBI taxonomy): Eukaryota > Metazoa > Chordata > Chondrichthyes > Orectolobiformes > Hemiscylliidae > Chiloscyllium > Chiloscyllium plagiosum. The sequence continues at coordinate 92,520,505 of NW_028270152.1, forward strand.
TTCACCACTTCCTCTGGCAGCACTTTCTGCACACACACCACTCTCTGTGTGAAACATTTACCTTCAGGTCCATTCTAAATAATTCGCCCTCTCATTTTCAAACTATGCCCTCTTGTTCGGGACTCCCCTATCTTGGGGAGCAGAACATGGCTGTTCAGAATATCCATGCCTCTGATGATTCTACAAACCTCTATAATGTCACCCTTCAGCCTCTGACACTCGAGGGGGAAACACCTCAACCTAATCAACCTTTCCCTGAAGCTCAAATCTCCAGTTCTACAACCGAATTGTACGCAGTATTCTTAAAGTGGTCTCACCAACATCCTGTACAGAGGAAACATGCCACCACAACTCCTATACTCAATGCTCAGACTGATTAAGGCAAATGTGCCAAATGTGTTTTGCACTACTCTGTCTACCTGCGACTCCACTTCCAAGGAACTATGTACCTGCAGCCCTATGTCCCTTTGATCCACAACAGGACCTGACAATTAAGTGTATAATTTCTGCCCTGATTTGCCTTCCCAAAATGCAAAAGCTCGTAGTTATCTAAATTTAACTATATCTGTCACTCCTTGTCCCTTTGTCCCATCTAATTGTGGTCTCGTTGTACGCTGAGATAATCTAGCACACCACCTTTCTGATGTAATCTGTAACCTCACTAACTTTGGCCCCAATATTCACATCTACATCTTTTACATAAATGATGAAATGCAGTGAAGTCAGTACCGATTCTTACAGCACACTGCTGCTCACAAGCCTCCAGTCTGAAAAATATCCCTCTTCCTTCAAGCCAATTGTGACTAGCTTCCTCTGTATCTCGTGTGACCGAACATTACTCATCTGCCTACCAATTGGAATATTGTGAGCACCTTACTGAGGTCCATGTAGACAATGTCTACTAAACTGCCTTCACCAATCTTTTTTGTCACCTCTTCATAAAACTCAATCAAATTAAAGAGACATGATTACCCATGGAGAAAGCCACGTTGACTACCCCGATCAGCCCTTGCATTCCCAAATGTATGAGCTGAAAAATGTGTTGCTGGAAAAGCGCAGCAGGTCAGGCAGCATTCAAGGATCAGGAGAATCGACGTTTCGGGCATAAGTATGTATGTAAATCTCTTCCCTCAGAATCCCCTCCAAGAACTGACCCTCCACTGACATCAGGCTCACCGGTCTATAGTTCCCCGACTTTTCGCATCATGTTTCCTTTTCAATTCCCACTGCTCCACTCCTCACAACAAATGTCAAATGTAACCAGGTTTGTGATAAGGCCGATGATATCGATCTCAGACTGGGTCAGGGTCAGTTTTAGCAACAAGTCAGGCTAGTTTCTTTAATCTGCTAAAATAGCACGTTTATGATCCAGAGCAATGTCACTTAAACTATGGTGGCGAGATGACTGGCAAACTGTTTGGAAATTTCAAATAAAGAATCGATATTTCCCTTTTTAAGAACACTGACACACACACACACACACACACACACACACACAGACACACACACACACACACACACACACACATACACACACACACACACACACACACACATACACACATAAACAAAATCTCTGCAATTTCAAGTTGAACGCGCTTAGTCCCTATATTATTGTAACTCATGACAAAAGGAAAAATTGAGAGATTGTTCAAAATGTTATTCTGCTTCTGAAGACATTCTACTCACACAAACTGCTAGCAATGGGATTTCATCTTGGAACAGTTGGATTTGGCTTAATTCCCTTTACATTAGGCAGTGGAGAGATTCCAAAAGATTCTGGCCAGGGATCGCCCAAGGGTATCACAGTGGCTCAGTGGTTAGCACTGCTGCCTCACAGCACGAGGAACTTGCGTTCAATTCCAGACTCGGGTGACTATTTGTGTAGAGGTTGCACATTCTCCCATTCTAATGGTTGCTCCAGTTTCCTTCCACAGTCCAAATCTGTGCTGGTTAGATGGATTGGTCATGATAATTTGTCCGAAGTGTTCAGGGGTTTCTAGGTTAGGTGCATCGGTTGGAGTAAATGTCAGGGAGCGGGCCTGGAAAGGTTGGTATGGACGTTTTGTGCCGAAGAGCATGTTTGTACACTGTAGGGATTCTATAAAAATAAGAATGGTAACGATGACTGTAGATTTTTTGTTTTAGCTCGCACACATTGCTGTCATGAGGAACAATGAAGGAGAGAGAGTGTAATCGGCCATTCCTTCTCGGGCAGATTACATTTTCTCTCTATCTGAGCGGAATCACACAATAATGTCATCCTCTCCCAAACTGGACCATGTGAGGTCTCCTTGTACGTTGTCCAAACTATGTCTCCATCACATTCCCTGTTCCATGTTGATGCATCATTGCTACTGTCATACACAGAGCCATACCCTGAGCAGAAAATGGTCTCAGTCTATTTGAAGATATGTTTATATGTCGCTGCGTCATTAAAAAAATAAAATGTTTAATGCATTCCGAATATTGTGTTAAAATGAATGCATTTTGCAACAAATACAGTCATTGCTGGAAAAGCTCGGCAGGTCTGTCAGCATCCAGATGTCTTTTACATGCTGTATTTGTACCAGCCTCCACCACTTCCTCTGGCAGCTCATTCCACATGCACACCCTCTCTGTGAAATGGTGCTCGTGGGCTCGTCAAAAACTTTCCCCTCTCAATTTCAACCAATGCCCTCTAGTTTTGTATGCCCCAATCTGGGGAAAAAACCATGACTACTCACCCTATCCATGACCATTTTGATTTTATAAACCTTTATTGCTGCAAAATGTGACTCCAATCAACACGAATGGCTGTACTTTCAGCCATCCTAGGCCTAAATTCTGAAATGCAATACTGACACCTCTTCCTTCTCCATCAGGCCACAATTCTAAATCCGTTTTAATCAGTTAGTTCAGGTGTGTTATGAAACACTTCTGTGGTATTTGCACCTGGACCTTTGTGCCCGGAGGTAGGGACACTAGCATCACTCGGCAATATCCATAAAGCTGTACCATTATTCTCCTGTGTGTTTGCTCATCAGCCTCTTCTGACATGCTGTGACATACCTCTGCAACAGGCAGGACCTGAATCCAGAACTTCTAGTCCAGAGCTTGGAACACCAGCACGCACGTTCAGGAATCAAATCCAGACCTCTGGCTCAGAGGCAGGGACATTACCCACGATACTACCATATCCAGATTTTGGGTCATATTTTAAGCGTCAGCTTTCAGCTCGGTGTGGATTTATTATAATCAGGCTACCAATACTGAACTACACAAAACACTTTGTATTAAACATGTGCAAAATATTTGTCTTAACTGTAGGATGTTGAGTGTACGGGATTAGTGGTGCTGGAAGAGCACAGCAGTTCAGGCAGCATCCGAGGTGCAGTAAAATCGACGTTTCGGGCAAAAGCACTTCCTGATGATTTTACTGCTCCTCGAATGCTGCCTGAACTGCTGTGCTCCTCCAGCACCACTAATCCAGAATCTGATTTCCAGCATCTGAAGTCATTGCTTTTACCTTGTTGGGTGTACGTGCTGTGCCATCGAAGTTAACTATGAACAGCTTTAATCGCTATTATCTGTAGTCTGCAATATTAGGGAAAGAAATCCTGCCGACACACTCTGGACAATGAAGGGTCTCGAATAGATTTTCATTACTGAACACCAGAGACGGAAAAAGACCATAATATCTGGCCCCAAAAAACCGATCAGTATTATCCAACTCTCACGTGTGACTGCCTTCTTCCTAAAACCATGAAGTGATACCAGGCCGCTGATTACTGTTCAGCCTCTCCTCCCCACTGACTGTGTCTGCAATCTGTCCCTCCTCCCCCTAACCACAGAAGGCAAACCAAGCTCAGGGTCTTTGTGAAAATCAAGGCCGGAGTGTGCAGGCCTCCTGGAGAGGGGAAGGTGAGGTGGCAGTAATATCACTCACTGGGCTGAGGAGTGGCAGATGGAGTTTAGTTTGGATTAATGCGAGGTATTGGATTTGGTAAATCAAACAAGAGCAGGACCTATACAATTAAAAGCAGGGCCTTTGGCAGTGTTGTAGAACAGAGACCTATGCCGTCAGCGTCCCCATTGGGCGGTGGGGGGTAAAAACCCTATCAAGTGTCATTGGTACTTTGGATTTTGTTTCGTTCTTTTTTAATGGTTTTAGCTTTGGAAAGTTTTGAGAGCTTGTGAGTTGCAGTAGTTTTAGTTTGTACAGATTTAAGGCTCGATGAGTCTTTTGTCATTAATGCTCATTCGATATGAAATTCTCTGGAGTTCAAGTGTTGCTGCAGTGTGTTATGGATAATGATGTGCTTAAATGGTGTACCTGGAACATTAATGGGAGCCATCTGCCAGTCAAGAGGAAAAATATACTTTCTCATCTTAAAAAAGAGAGAGTTGTCCTATTGCAGGAGATGCACCTTGATGACACAAACATTTGACGTTACAGCAGGGCGGGTTCGATCGGGTTTATTTCTCGTCTTTTAATACTAAGAGTGGGGGGAAAGTCATCATGGATAGGAAGAATCTTCCATTTAAATTACTAGATTGTATGAAACACCCATGGAAGGATCATAATCGCAAAGTCTTGAACTACGGGAATTAATACAGTATTTTAAATGTTTATTGCCACCCGGTGCACCCTTTTCAAATCCTGTTGATGCATTTTCTAAATTCACTTATCTTGCTTCATGGCACATGATTGCAGAAGGAAATTTCGACTGTCTTATGGCCCCACGATGGACAGAATGTCCAAAGTTCCCCCAATGCCCTCGTTATAATGTAAGCAATTAATGGATTTGTGTCTAGAACTAGAGCTGGTGGATGTCTGGAGGCAGATCTACCTCACAAGTAGGGATTTTATTTTCTTCTTTAACCCGCAGAAATGGCACACGAGGGTTGATCTCTTCCCCATCCCTGCAACAATCTTAGATTCGGTGGCATCCTGCACAATTGGGAATATTACCCTAACATGCCTGCCCCAGAAGTGGGATAAAAGTCACATAAAATTATGTTGTATGCAGATTGTCTTATGTTTTTGTCAAATCCCGCAATTTCGGCAGCTCATGTGATGGAATGCAATAATTCGCTTGCCGCCTTTTCGGGCTCTATGATTAATTTTACAACATTGGAGGCCATGCCTGTGGGAGGTCTTGGGGAAATTCCTGATGAGGGCAAATCCTGGTTTCCTTTTAAATGGTCACGGGGGTGTAGGGGGGCGAGGTTCTCTATTTCAGTATATTCATTACATCCATCTTTGATCATTTATTTAACGTGAACTATGTCCATTTGTTTGACAAAATTAAACAAAACCTTCAAAGATGGGAGGCACTTCCAATATCCTGGCGTGTTCGGATAGCTCTTATTAAAGAATGTCCTTCCTCATTTACTACACCCCGTGCGAATGCTTCCTTTGATGTTTCCCACATAGGTATTTAGGAGACATAATGGCTGGTTTAGCTCTTTTATTTGGCAGCATGAGCGACTCTTTATCAGGCTAACCAAATTACAACTACCCCACAGATTGTGGGGAGTAGATCGCCCAGAAAAAAACTATCAATTAAGCTCTTTTTATCCTATGTTAGTGCCTTGGCTGCTGAGGACTCGGCTTCAATACTGTGAGATATTGAACCCTATTAGATAAAGTGAACCCTTATTAGTCTGTTTTTCTCAACTAAATTGACAACATTTGTGAAGTATTGTCATAACCCAATAATTATCAATATTGTGAAAGCATGAATGACAATGCGTCAGATCGACGACTATACAGCCATGTTTCTTACTCCTGTAATTGGTACACCGGGTTGTCATCTGGGAATAATGGATTCCAGGTTTCAACTGTCGACAGCAAGGGGTGTACCTTGCTTGAGTGATTTAGAATTAGTAGAATCCCTACAGTGTGGATACAAGCCCTTGGGCCTAACAAGTCCACTTCGACCTTCTGAAGAGTAACCCACCCAGACGCATTCCCCTAACATCCCATATTTACCCTGACTAATGCCCAAACCTACACATCCCTGAACACTATGGGTGATTTATCAATCACCAATTCACCTAACATGAGCATCTTTGTACTGTGGGAGGAAACCCACACAGACACGGCGAGAATGTTAACTCCACACAGCCAGTCACCCAAGGCCAGAACCAAAGCCGAGACCTTGGTGCTGTGAGGCAACAATGCTCACAACTGAGCCACCACGTGTTATTTGATGGGGAAACAATGATATCATTTGATCAAATAACTCGTACGTATGGACTACCTAGTAGAGATCTCTTCTGTTTTTTTTCCAGATCAGAGATTTGATTTAAAAAAAAAACACACTTTTACCACACTCTTACAGATCCGATAAAGGGAAGAGGGCGCTTATTGCTTAGAATACACTCTGTGTCAATACCCTTTATCATTAGTTGGAGAGTGTCCCCTCAGATGAGACTGTGCAGCGTTGTGATATCTCCGAGAGAAAGTTGGGGTTCAGAACACCTCGGAGACATGGGAGAATATTTGTGAAAATGCTCGAAGGATTTTGATCTGTAATAGGACCCATTCCATGCAGTTGACAATTCTTCGTAGCGTCTATCTGACCCCAAATCGTCTCTCAAAATGCAAAGTGGGATTATCTTCAGCATGTCCTAAATGCAGAATGTCTACAGGCACTCTTACTCATTGCTTGTGGTCCTGCTGCAGACTTCATCTATATTGGAGCACTGTGTCAGATGTGATAGAGTGTGTATTGGGGACTGAATTGGAGATGGACTTGGTTTCTGTTTTCCTGGGCCTGCCCAGGGTACTTTCCAAAGATAAATATGGGAAAAAAGTTTTATACTATCATTCTGTACTTTCCGTGCTAGGAAAAATATTCTGTTGCGTTGGATGTCTGAACTCCCCCACCCCCGGAGAGGAAGAACTATGAACATAAAAATGTGTATCAGTTAATGCTCTTGATGAACAAGAGCGGTCCTTTTGTTATGATGAGCTGTATTATTTATTCATTATTTTTTGTTTAGTTTTGTTTTTTCTTCTGTCTGTGTAGTGTTTTAATTTGTTTTGTATGTACATGAAATTGGATGTAATTTTTTCAGTTATTTGAGTTGTGTTGTTATTGGTTTATTATAATACTAAAAATCTCTTCTTAAATATTTGTTTTAAATTAAAATGCTAACATTGATAGAATACAGTCCCAAAAAAACTCTCATTAGAAAGACCACTCATGGTGGTTTATCCTGAGGATCACCACATCTCGGGTGATGGGGTGAGGCTGAGAGAGTGTCCCCTTCATGGTAATCTCTGTCAGTGTGAGGAACTGAACTTGCGCTGTTGCTCTGCCTCTACATCACAAACCTGCCGTCCTGCCAACTGAGTAGGAGACTGTGTCACTGTTACAGACAGAAACAGTCACAGACAAAGTTTAAGAGAAACATGCATAATAAGGAAAGTGGTACAGTTCAGAAAACGGTCAAGATAACGCCTGAGGGTAAAAATGTTTTTTTGCTCGAAATTGTATTTATAACGAGACGTGTTTAGAAGTTGTTTTTGTTTTGATATCATTAAGGTGAGTCAAGTAACTCTTATGTGTTACACACTGGCACACTACCATTTTCCTGAAACTGGGAAATATTTGGAACATTATCTGGAACATTCTATAATCGGCATTCTCCAGAATATTCTATGACTGTGTGGGAGGTATTGCAAAGGAGAGAGAGAGAGAGAAGGTGTTGTATGCAGTAGTGAGAGTGGGGGACCATGAGCCTTGTTCGGGGGTAGTTGCAATCACAGATATACAGTGATTGTGAGGGAGCAGACAGAATACGGTGACCCTTATCCTGACAGAGCGGGGAAGGTTATTGATTCTTGTCCTGTATTGCTGGACATTTCTTCAGACCTCAAATACTGCACTGAACTCGGTAGTGAGCACAGACCATGCTCGGTGGGTCTGGTGTTGTGGCACCTTCTGGGATGGGAATGTTCACCCTCTGTACTCGCCCATCCAATACGCCCACCGTGCTCTGTTAAAAAACCATGGTATAATTGCACCTCATTTACCAATCTGCCATTTCCCTGCCTTTGCTCTGTATCCATCTAATCCTTTCCTATCTGTGTATTTGTCCAAATGCCTTTTCAGTGTTGTTATTGAACCCACTTCAACCACTTCCACTGGCAGCTCAGTCTAATTTGTCAGTTCACCTTGGATTCCATGCGATCGAGCCTTCTAGAGCGGCCTACTATGTGAAACCTTATCAAAGGCCTGACTGAAATCCATATATAATATGTCTACAACCCTGCTCTCATCAACCTTCCTGGTCACTTCCTCAAAAATCTCTAACAAAATTTGTAAGGCATGATCCGCCACACACAATGCCATGCTGACTGCTCCAAGTCAAACTCTGTCTTTACAAATGCATGCACATCTTATTTCTCAGAACCTTCTCAAGTGGTTCAGCGAAAACAGGTGTGAAGCTTACTGGTCTATATTTCCCAGGCTTTTCTTCGCAGCCTTTCTTGAATAAGGGCACAACATTTACTACCGCCCAGTCTTCCGGGATCTTAGTCCCTAAGCTTTTTCTCTCGCCTCTTACAGTGCTCTTAGATATATCTGGTCAGGACCAAGAGATTTGTCTGACTTTGTGCGTTCTAATATGTCCAACAGCAACTCTACTGTGATATGGACGGTACCAAGATATGACAACTAACCTCCTAAAGGTCACAGATCTTCACGTCTTTCTTCATAATAAACACAGAGGGGAAATTGAGGACTTCACCCATCTCTTGAGGTTTTACGCATGCATATCGGTTTTGGATTTTGAAGCATCCTATTCTCTCTCTAGTTGCTCTTTATCTTTCCTATACTGAATTTGGATTCACTCTAATCTTCTCAGCCATGACTACCTCATACCCTGTTATGGTCTCGCTGATTTCCTTCTTCAGTAATCTCCTCTATCCCCTGTAATACTCCAGGGGTTCCCTTGATACGAGCTGCCTGAACATGAGCCACGCCTCCTTTTTTCTGGTCAAAGCCTCAGTATCTCTTGACATCCAGGGATCTCTCTTCCAGTCTCACATAACCTTCATCCTCATAGGAAAATGGAAACCGTGAACTAGAGCTATCTCACTTTTAAAGCCCTCCCACTTGCCCGAGATCCTTTTACCTGGAAACAAACAACTCCAATCATCCCCTGCAATCCCCTCTCTAACTCCAACAACATACGCCTTGCCCCAATTTAGAACTTGAATCTGTGGACCAATTTTGTCCCTACCATACCTATTTTAAAATTAATACAACTCTGATCACTTTTAACAAAATGCTCCCCCACTTTATCTCCTTCACCTATCCTGCCCTATTTCCCAACAGTAGTGTACGTTTGTCCCTTCCCGAGTACGATACTCTATATATTGATTGTGGAAACCTTGCTGAACACACTTAACAAATTACGTTCCATCTAAGTTCTTAACCATCTGGAAGCCCCTGTCTATGTTAGGAAAATTGAAATCACTATTCTAACAACCCTATTGTGCCTGCAAGTCTACCCAGTCCCCCTGCATATTTGTTCCTCTAATTGACATTATTGATTATAGTGCAACCACTATAACATTACCATCCCCCTTTATTTACTTTGCACCATTCAAGAAACCTCATTGGATATTATCTCAGGTAATACAACTTTAAATATTGGTGTAATACTCGCCTTAATCAGAACTATTGGTATTTAAACTGTTTCCATTTACGTCTCTACATCGCAGTGATTTTCACATTCATGGCACCCCTTGCCAAGACACAGTGGAGATATGGAGCTGTAAGAGGTTAGTTGTCATATCTTGGTACCGTCCATATCACAGTAGAGTTGCTGTTGGACATATTAGAACGCACAAAGTCAGACAAATCTCTTGGTCCTGACCAGATATATCTAAGAGCACTGTAAGAGGCGAGAGAAAAAGCTTAGGGACCAAGATCCCGGAAGACTGGGCGGTAGTAAATGTTGTGCCCTTATTCAAGAAAGGCTGCGAAGAAAAGCCTGGGAAATTTAGACCAGTAAGCTTCACACCTGTTTTCGCTGAACCACTTGAGAAGGTTCTGAGAAATAAGATGTGCATGCATTTGGAAAGACAGAGTTTGACTTGGAGCAGTCAGCATGGCATTGTGTGTGGCGGATCATGCCTTACAAATTTTGTTAGAGATTTTTGAGGAAGTGACCAGGAAGGTTGATGAGAGCAGGGTTGTAGACATATTATATATGGATTTCAGTCAGGCCTTTGATAAGGTTTCACATAGGAGGCCGCTCTAGAAGGCTCGATCGCATGGAATCCAAGGTGAACTGAAAAATTAGACTGAGCTGCCAGTGGAAGTGGTTGAAGTGGGTTCAATAACAACACTGAAAAGGCATTTGGACAAATACACAGATAGGAAAGGATTAGATGGATACAGAGCAAAGGCAGGGAAATGGCAGATTGGTAAATAAGGTGCAATTACACCATGGTTTGTTTACAGAGCACGGTGGGCGTATTGGATGGGCGAGTACAGAGGGTGAACATTCCCATCCCAGAAGGTGCCACAACACCAGACCCACCGAGCATGGTCTGTGCTCACTACCGAGTTCAGTGCAGTATTTGAGGTCTGAAGAAATGTCCAGCAATACAGGACAAGAATCAATAACCTTCCCCGCTCTGTCAGGATAAGGGTCACCGTATTCTGTCTGCTCCCTCACAATCACTGTATATCTGTGATTGCAACTACCCCCGAACAAGGCTCATGGTCCCCCACTCTCACTACTGCATACAACACCTTCTCTCTCTCTCTCTCCTTTGCAATACCTCCCACACAGTCATAGAATATTCTGGAGAATGCCGATTATAGAATGTTCCAGATAATGTTCCAAATATTTCCCAGTTTCAGGAAAATGGTAGTGTGCCAGTGTGTAACACATAAGAGTTACTTGACTCACCTTAATGATATCAAAACAAAAACAACTTCTAAACACGTCTCGTTATAAATACAATTTCGAGCAAAAAAACATTTTTACCCTCAGGCGTTATCTTGACCGTTTTCTGAACTGTACCACTTTCCTTATTATGCATGTTTCTCTTAAACTTTGTCTGTGACTGTTTCTGTCTGTAACAGTGACACAGTCTCCTACTCAGTTGGCAGGACGGCAGGTTTGTGATGTAGAGGCAGAGCAACAGCGCAAGTTCAGTTCCTCACACTGACAGAGATTACCATGAAGGGGACACTCTCTCAGCCTCACCCCATCACCCGAGATGTGGTGATCCTCAGGATAAACCACCATGAGTGGTCTTTCTAATGAGAGTTTTTTTGGGACTGTATTCTATCAATGTTAGCATTTTAATTTAAAACAAATATTTAAGAAGAGATTTTTAGTATTATAATAAACCAATAACAACACAACTCAAATAACTGAAAAAATTACATCCAATTTCATGTACATACAAAACAAATTAAAACACTACACAGACAGAAGAAAAAACAAAACTAAACAAAAAATAATGAATAAATAATACAGCTCATCATAACAAAAGGACGGCACGGTGGCACAGTGGTTAGCACTGCTGCCTCACAGCGCCTGAAACCCGGGTTCAATTCCTGCCTCAGGCGACTGACTGTGTGGAGTTTGCACGTTCTCCCCGTGTCTGCGTGGGTTTCCTCCGGGTGCTCCGGTTTCCTCCCACGGTCCAAAGATGTGCAGGTCAGGTGAATTTGCCATGCTAAATTGCCCGTAGTGTTATGTAAGGGGTAAATGTAGGGGCATGGGTGGGTTGCGCTTCTGCGGGTCGGTGTGGACTTGTTTGGCCGAAGAGCCTGTTACCACGCTGTAATGTAATCTAAAAAAAAATAGATGGGAGCTGCACATCCTGTCACTTCCAACATTGGCTGCAAGTTTCCCCACACTGGGCAGTGATCTAACACAGTGTTACTGAACAATGCAACAGCCTGGGTTTATATATGAATGAACCAGTGCAGTCTGCAGAGCTCCCCAAGCTGGACAATTAGCCCATGATTATAGATCAAGTATTGGTGTGGGCTGCACAGCGTTCCATTCTGGATATTGCTGGGTTGCATTCAGCAGTACGCTAGCCATATCGACACAGTGCTACAACCTGAAAGTATAATGGATGAGCTGGTTATGTGAGTTGGATTGCGAAATTGAGAGAACTAAACATCTGGCAATACCTTCATTTTGTGTTTTCATTCTTGTTATTGGACCCTTCAAATCCAGACTCATCCGGTTAGACCCGACCCTCTGGATGAGTCATGGTGACTGTTGTTGCAGCATCTGGGTCTGCAACATGACCAACAAATGGAGCAGAGGCTGCAGAGAGGACAGTCTCCATAAAATGGAATGAGGGAATCACTATCAGATCAGCCGTGGTCTTAGTGAATGTTGGGGCAGGATTGTGTGGACCACGAATGCAACTTATTCATATATTTGTGTTTGTTCCAAGCAAACTCCCCTTGTCTCCCAGTGTTCCATACTGGTGGGGAGTGAGTCCCCTCCTCCTGTTCCTGCATAACAGGATCCTCGGGCCTCACAAAGCCTCTAGATTTCCCGGTGTCCCAGTTTCGAGCAGTTGAATGACTCTCTCCTGTTCCTGTGTCCCAGTATCGAGCTGTTGAATGACTGCCTCCTGTTCCTGTGTCCCAGTCTCGAACAGTTGAATCACTCCCTCCTGTTCCTGTGTCCCAGTCTCGTGCAGTTGAGTGATTGCCTCCTGTCCCTGAGTCCCAGTCTCGAACAGATGAATCACTCCCTCCTGTTCTTATATCCCAGTCTCGAGCAGTTGAGTGACTGCCTCCTGTTCCTGTGTCCCAGTCTCGAACAGTTGAATGACACCCTCCTGTTCCTATATCCCAGTCTCGAGCTGTTGAGTGACTGCCTCCTGTTCCTGTGTCCCATTCTTCAGCAGCTGAGTGACTGCCTCCTGTTCCTATGTCCCAGTCTCGAGCAGTTGAGTGACTGCGTCCTGTTCCTGTGACCCAGTCTCGAGCAATTGAGTGACTGCCTCCTGTCCCTGAGACCCAGTCTCGAGCAGTTGAGTGACTGCTTCCTGTTCCTGTGTCCCAGTCTCGAGCAGTTGAATGACGGCCTCGTGTCCCTGAGTCCCAGTCTCGAGCAGTTGAATGACACCCTTCTGTTCCTGTGTCCCAGTCTCGAGCAGTTGAATGACTGCCTCCTGTTCCTGTGACCTAGTCTCGTGCAGTTGAGTGACTGCCTCCTGCTCCTATGTCCAAGTTTCAAGCAGTTGAATGATTCCCTCCTGATCCCAAGTTTGTGAAAATAGATATCCTCCAACTGCTCCATAGTAACAGGCTCCAATAGCTCTGTGCTCAACTGATGCTCCTGTGGAATGGATTGAGGGACTGAATGGCCTGTTCACATTCTTTACAGCTTTTCTTGACTAAAAGCCTTTCTCCTGTTTCTGTAAAACACCATCAAAATGTGAATGATGTATTTTTGTATTTGACTGTCAGTAATTGAGCAAACACGCTGACTGATAAACTTCAGAAGCTGCATAGCCTCCACCTGCTCCCATGTTAAACACTCAAGTGTCAATCGACTCTCAGAGATGTATAACATGAAAGAAGATCCTTCGGGTCTGGTCATCTATACCAACCAAATATCCTAAATTAATCTCGTCCCCCATGCCAGCAGTTGGCCCATCTCCCTCTAAACACTTCCCGTGCACATACCCATCCAAATGGTGTAACTGTACCTGCCTCCACCACCTCTTTGGGTGTTCAATCCATACACGCAGCAGTTCTGTGTGAAAATGTTGTCCCTCACGTCCCTTTTTAAATCTTTCTCCTCTCACCTTAAGCCTTTATATTCTATATTTGGAATCGTCTATCCTGGGAAAATACATTGACTGTTTACTTTTTCTATGCCCCTCATTATTTTATGTACCTCTTTTAGGTCCACCCTCAGCCTCAACACTTGAACATACTCCCAGCCTATTCAAACTCTCCCTGTAACTCTAACCCTACAACACCTGCAACATTCTTTTAAATCTCTTCTGTACCCTTTCAAGTTTGACAACATCTTTCCGACAGCAGGTTGACCAGAATTAAAGGCAATATTACAAAAGTGGCCAAACCAATGTCCTGTACAGATGCAACGTTTCATGCAATTGCTTAGACTCAAAGCACGCACCAATAAAGGAAAGATCACCAAGTGTCTTCTTCACTGCACTGTCTACCTGTGACGGCACTTTCAAGGAACTGAGAAACTGCACCACAAGGTGACACAGTAGCTCAGTGGCTAGCATTGCTGCTTCAGAGCGCAGCGATCTTGGTTCAATTCCATCCTTGAATGAGTGGCTGTGTGGAGTTTGTACATTCTCCCCATGTCTGTGTGAGCTTCCTCGGGTGCTATGTTTCCCTCCGACAGTATAACGATATACGGTAAGGGTAGATTGGCCATCCTAAATTGTGCATAGTACCTGAGGGCGACGGGAATTAGCCATGGGGAATGCACGCTGAGAGGGATAGGGTAGGGGTTTGTCCAGTGGGATACTGTTTAGAGGGATGGTGTGGCCTCGATGGGCCGAAAATCCTGTCCCCTAACTGTAGGGATTCTATAATTTCTATGGAGTTCTCCTTGATTGGCAACTTTCGACAGGACCCTACCTATATGTCTGGCCCTGACTTTTCCTGCCAAAATGCAACACCTCACATTTATCTAAAATAAAATCCATCTGCCACTCCTCAGCTCACCTAACTAAGTTCCCATTATATTCTGAGAGATCATTCTTCATGTCGACTACACCACCAAATTTGGAATTATCTACAAACTTACTGACAATACGTCATATACTCAAGTGCAAATGATTTGTTTCAGTAATAAAAGGCAGTGGACCCACTATTGATCTTTGCGAGCAGCGCCACTGGTCACAGGTCTCCAAGTTAATGAACAACTGCCAACTGTCACACCCTGTCTCCGATATTCAAGAAAAGTTTGGATCTAAATTGCACGCTCTCCCTGGATTCCAGGCAGTCTAACCTAGTTAACCAGTCTACCATGTAGGACATTTTGGTTTTCTTACTGAATTCCATAAAGACAACATTCACTGTCCTGCCGTCATCAATCATCTTCATCACTTCCTCAAAAAATTCCACCGAGTCAGTGAGACGTGATCTCCAATGTACAAAGCCCTCTTCAGTCCTTGTCTTTCCAAATGCATATACATCGTTTCCCTCAAAATCCCCTCCAACAATTTAGTCACCATTGACGTCAGGCTCACCAATCTATAATTACCTGGGTTTTCCTTAATTTCTGAAATAATGACACTATGTTAGCAACTCTCCAGTCTCTTGCCACCTCATCTGTGGAAATCAATATTACAGATATATCAGCAAAAGGCTGAGCAATTTCTTTCCTAGCTTCCCACAATATTCTGGGATACAACTGATCAGGTCCCTGGGCTTTGTTCACCTTTATATGTTTTTAAATGTCCAACATCTCCTTGTAATATAGATACTTTTCAAGATATCACTATATATTTCTTCATTCTCTCGCTCTTGTAACCTCTTCTACATTAAATACGAGGCAAAATACTTGTTTAGTATCCCTTCCATCTCATATGGTTCCACACATAGGTAGCCTTACTGACCTTTAATGTGCCCTATTGTCTCCCTAGTTAATATTTTGCCATTAAAGGATTTGTAGAATTTCTTCAATGGCTCATTAACACTATTTCTGAAGCCATCTCATGTCCACATTTTTCTGGCCCAATTTCCCCATTGATAATACACTTATTGCCCTTATACTCCCCTCGGGATTCACTTAATCTCAGCTCTGTTTTCCTGACATATGCCTCCTTCCTTACCTTGACCATAACATCAATATATCTAGCCATCCAGCACTCCCTGCACCCACCAGCCTTGCCCATCTCACTAATAGGAACATGTTGGCCCTGGACTCTCTGAAACCACGTTTGATGGCCTTGTATTTTCCAACCATCCCTTTACCTGTGAATAGGGTATTCCAATCTGCCTTTCACAGGACTCGCCTAACACTTTCAAAATTGGCCTTATTCAACGTTAGAACTTTAATGTTTACATCAAGTCTTTCCTATTCCACAACTAGTTTGAAACTAACATTTATGCGTAACAGACTTGAATGTTAAATAAACATTTCCTGCCCCTCTGCAACAGGCTCGAGAGGCTGAGTGGGCTCCTTGTGTCCCTCTGTAATAGACTGGAAAGGCTAAATGACCTCCTCTTGTCCCTCTGAAATAGACTCAAGAGGCTTCATGGCCTCCTCCTGACCCTGTGTAACAGATCCGAGACATTAAATGAGATAGCAACCCGTGGATTACGAGCAGCCATTAAACTGTATCTGGTGGAGTTACAGAAACACAAGCAACACAATGTACTCCAGGTGCCCTCTCAGTAACACTTTATACAGATGCAGCGACACATCTCTTTGTTTTGAATGAATCTTTCGGCAAAATGTGCCAATATTCCAGCTTTCCACCTTTTCAAGTAGCACTAGGCTAATATGGGCTGAATGGCCTTCTCTTATCCCTCTGTAAGAGGCCCATAGGGACAGAATTGCTTCGGTCTGTTCCTGAGCAGCAGTCTCAATGCTCTGTCTCAAGGTTATGAAAGGATTTGACAACAGGGCATTAACACCAGGAGTAGCCTCACACTGGTCAATAAGTACCGTACTTATTGTTCAGGTATCGAGAAACTTGCCCACCCGACTTTTTTTTGATGCGGCTGATCTGTTATTTTATAACTGCCTCCTTTCATAAACAGAGTGGAACATATATACACCCCTGCAGTGTCCTGTTAATACTCTCACATACAAGTTAATAAAAAGAGTTAAAAGATTGAAAGGTTTATGATCCATCCCTCAACAACCCTCATCCATTCCATCCAAACCCAATAAATGAAAAGTGATGTTTTGAACAGGTTAACTGAGCCTATTTGTTCAGTGACTGCGATTAATGCCAATCTCCATGGATTCTAATTATGCCAGTGGAGGATTTCCATCTTTTAATGATAAATGGGCTCCGTTCAATGTATTATTCCATAACATGAGCGGGAGCATCACAGACAGCACTGACAGGGATCACAGATCCAGAGAGAGGGGAAGGAGAGATCAGAATCTGAGAACATTAGACTGGAATGTGCCAACAATGGATCAGAATCTGAGAACATTAGACTGGAATATTCAAACAATGGATCAGAATCTGAGAACATTGGACTGGCATGTTCCAACAATAGACAGGCGCTTATCCAATTATGTTTGGTATCTTTCTGTATTTGATTGGCTCTCATTATCATCGCGGATCTATTACGCTCTTCTCATTATTCAATATTTTTATTATCCCTTCCTGGCTATCGTTGGTGTTCCTGGTGAGTGTCACGGTCCAGATTTTGTTTCTATAAATCGGTTATGACTGTATTACTGTTATTTCATGTAGTCTACACTTCCTGCCACTATTATTGTTCCTATTGAATCTCTCAATCCAGATATTCACTCTACAGACCACTACTAACTACATCAATGAATGGGCTCAATTACTGTCTCGCTCTCTGCTCTGGCAGTGTTACTACGGGTCTCTATGTTGATCTATTCAGTTTCAGGGGAGAACCACAATGCATTGTATCACTGCCTTTGCTGTTAAGAGTATAGAAGTCACCGTCTACTGCTCTGGTTACAAACTCCACTTCCTTCTACTGTTTCCATCCCATCCCTGGCCAGTATCTACAGCTGAAGCAGACAAGTCACAACTCTGGGTGATCCCTTTGATCATGAGCTTAATATTGACACCACGTCCTGACCATTTCTAACTTGAAATACTCACCACTCCAGAATATATCTCACTGCTTATTCCATCTGCTGTTTGAACCTTGAGCTATGAAATACAGGCTTAATGAAGCAAATAATCTGCTGCTGACACTCCCGGCTTCAAACCTGCCGAAGCAAATCTGATTCGAATTCACACCAAACCCCCATCCATCTGTCATTCATGTGCACGCCGATGTATATTGCTGTTGTGTCTGGCAATGACAAAATTTTAATATTCTCAAACACTTTATCTCATCTGTCCATGAAACTTCCCTCATTCTCTCTGTTGATTAATAAAAAGCCTGCCAGTTGTTTCTTATTTAAAAGTTTCCTCCATGTGCGTTCCTTCTCAAACAGTGAGTTTCGCATTCAACCACGCCAATCGCGCGCACACACACAGAGAGCAAACCTTCCCATTGCAAGCAGTAATCTGATGCGAGGAAAGTTAGCATATGATAGTAACGTTTGCAATACTCTCTATGCTGGGCCGATAGTGCAGTTCACTGAACAACACACTAGCATGGTCTGCACAGCTCTCCATGCTGGGCTGTCATCTTGTCCCAGTTTATGTTGTTTGTGCTGTTCTGTCAAGCAGATTCAGAATTTGATGTAACAAACCATTCCAGCTGATCTGACAATGTCTTTATTCAATGTTCTAATTCTTGTAAATTTACTCACGAAGATCTCACTTCTCCAGTTAGTCCCACTGCCCTGTCTTTTTCCCCTTATTTCCACAACATCTTTTAAGTTAATTAATTGTCTGTTTCTGTCTTTAATGTGAATCTCTCTGTCCCTGGCCTTGGGTTTTGGCTCCCTGGTGTATCGAGTGCTGGCATTGTGTAGCTCAGAAATACTGAAATGGTGCGTGTCAAACTGTTGTTCACTTCCTGGTATGTTCCATGTTATGGTCCATGGGCAGGTGTGTTTCAGAAGGTATGAGACAAATCCTTCTAACTTGGTCTGTACCTGTGGTTGTCCCTCTCAGGTGACCTTGCGATCAGTAACACGAGCAAGCCCACTGAGTAAAGGACCAGGCATCTAAATTGCCTGACAATGCTGTTATTTTTTAAATAAAACGTTAGCTTCTCAATTTTTTTAGTAAGAGGTCTTAAAAGCCAAAGTGCCTACTGAAAACGGCTCAAGTAAATAACTCACGGGGCTTTTAGGGTTTTTAATAAATAGTAGTAACAATGGACAGCTCACACAGACCAGGCTTTCTAGTTTGTTTTTTCTTGCAGCTGTAACAATCACGGGGTGCTTGGGGTCCCAGAGGGGTTGGAAGTTTTAGTAAATTATCCCTAGCTGTTACTCTCTCTAAAGCCTCACTTGATGGTGTTTCCTCCTGGATTGGAGAACCGTATGCAAGAATGCATGTCTGAATGTTCCTTTTTGCCAAGGGGTGTGTTTAGGT